>NC_134104.1:153880000-154052500 GCF_040939455.1 Microcebus murinus | reverse complement strand
CCTTAATGCTGCTGACGTCATCTGGAGGAGATTCGCTTTCCTTTTCCCCTCTGAAAGGGGAGGAGTTTGAAACTGAGTGGCCCGTGATGGAGACAGGGCAAGTGCAGGAGGCCCCTGGGTGAGGCGGAGGCTAACATGGGGTGAGCTGGGGCACCGCTGCCTGTGTAGAGCCCGGGACAGCCGGGACAGAGCTCGCCCTGCAGTGGCGCGTCATTGCTGTGTGCATGTGTGTGTGTGTTTCTCTTCCTGCCTCCGGTTGGGCAGGAAGACACCTATGATCTCCAGATCTGCTGGTCCTCTCTCGGGCGTGTCCTGGCCGCTTGGGGGCTGAGGGCTCCTGCTTGGGAGCTTGGCTGGCTGCTTTTCAGCCTTGAGCCTGGTGCGAAGGGCCTGTTCTTAGGAATGTCCCTGGGCTGTGGGCTGGGACCTGCTCCCTCTCTGGGCTGTGAGGGGAAAGCCCCTGGCCCCACCCTCCCTGGGCCTCTGAGGGGCGGATGCCCTGCAGCTAACAAAGCTCCTTCCATTTTTGAATGTGTCTGTTGCAGTTACCAAATGTTTGCTGTTTATTAGAATAAAGCTTGGCTTCTGGGAACACTAGAGAACAGTAAGGGACTCTGTCTGACTGCCTTTGGAAGTCAGATTTGGAGAACTTCCCAGGCAAGGCCCTCCACTCCAGGGCCAGGGTCCGGCAAGGTCCTGCCTCCAGCCCCTCTGTGTCACCACCTCTGGCCCCTAGCCTCGCCTGTGAAGTGGCCGTGCTGGGCAGGGGTGGGGAGGCCAGGGATGTGTGCGAACACCACGCGCAGTGCTTGCCACACATTAAGCATGCAGTGAGAGGCCGCTGTCCTGGTCACTCGGGGGCGAGCAGAGGAAGGCCGCTGCTGTGCCCTGCTCTTCTGGCTGCACTGGCCCCCGCCCTCCGGGAGCTTCTCCCCCCTCGGCACCTGTGCTTCTGCAGTCATTTTATCTTCAGCATCCGCCTCCTACACTGGGCCCTGGGCTCTCAGAGGCCAGGTTTGGTTGTTTTGCCCACCGCTGAGTTTTTTTGACTCAAACCACAGTGCCTAGCTTGTGGCATGTGCCTGATACCATCTGCTGAACTGGGTGGCTGGGGGATGACAAGATGTCTGTGGGGGGAAGGCTTGAAGAACGTGCTCCCATGCTCCTGCAGGCAGGGCAGGGGGCAGACCCTGGGCAAGGAGCTTTGCATAGACTTACAGACACCCCCATTTTACATATGAGCAAACTGAGGCTGAAACAGGTTCAAACTGCACTATCAGGAAGTTGCCATGACTGAATTGTCCGGAGTCCCTTTTGGCAAGAGGGGTGTCCCCTGGAAACCGGTGAAGTGTGGATGCTGGTCCTGGGAAGGGGCAAGAGGCCCTGGGTCACGACCGGCTCTTTGGCAGGTTCGGAGCTACCGTAGCCATCGGCCTGACCATCTTTGTGCTCTCTGTTGTCACCATTATCATCTGCTTCACCTGCTCCTGCTGCTGTTTATACAAGATGTGTCGCCGGCCACGTCGTAAGCATGCCCACCCACCCCCGCCCTACAGTGCCCCCCTTGTGTGCGGGTGTAGACCCCGGCGTGGGCAAGGGCCGCGCCAGGGCTCTGCTGTGGCTAAGCCGGAGGGAGGGTGGCAAGCCTGCCCCTCATGAACTGGGGGGAGATGGAGGGTCTTGACTAGGATTCTCTTTGCAGCGGTTGTGACCACCACCACAGCCACCACGGTGGTGCACGCCCCTTACCCTCAGCCTCCAAGTGTGCCACCCAGCTACCCTGGACCGACGTACCAGGGCTACCACCCCATGCCCCCACAGCCAGGGATGCCAGCAGCACCCTACCCGACGCAGTACCCGCCACCCTACCCGGCCCAGCCCATGGGCCCACCGGCTTACCATGAGACCTTGGCTGGTGAGTGCCACTGCCAACGCTGTGACCCTTCCTGGCCCCCACCTGCACCCCCTCAGGCATCCCTCCCAGAGTTTGTGGCTGAATAGGCCTCTGCCCGCTTCTGCTCACCTGCCATGCACACAAAGCTCACCACCCTGTGGCCAACCTGTATTCTCTCTGTTTGCAGGAGGTGCAGCTGCGCCCTACCCCGCCAGCCAGCCTCCCTACAACCCGGCCTACATGGAGCCCCCGAAGGCGGCCCCCTGAGCGTCTTTGGCTGCCACTTGATTATGTCGCGTGTGTGTGTGAGTGGTCGGCAGGCACAGTTCCTGACTGCCCCATGCGTGGTGTGTGTGCTGTCTATACACGTGGCTCCTGATGCCGACAAAATGGGGAACAATCCTTGCCAGAGTGGGCTCGGGCCAACCTGTATTCTCTTCCTCTCTTGAAGTTATGCTTCCTAAAATCTCAAGCAAAATTCAAAGAATGGGGTGGGAGGTCTTTTCTAGCTCACCCTAGGGCGACCAGGTGTGGCCTGTCACGCTAGGATAGTGCAGCCTTTTGTGGGCACCATGCAGATGTGTGCTGGTGCTGTCAGAGTGGCCAGCCACTGTTTGGCTTGCTGTGGCTTGTCCCCAGGGTTTGAGGTGCCCTTTGCAGGGCTGGGGCCATGAGGTGGGCAAGTGGGCAAGCCTGGGATCTGGCCAAGCTGGGTTTCAGTCCTTTGGGCAGATGTCCCACTGCTCCCCGGAGCCTGTGCCATACCCGGCAGGAGTCGGGCAGCCTCCTGATGCCAAAACACCTCGGGCAGAGCCCACCCACCCTGACGGCTGCCTGCCTCAACTGCCCCTGCACCCTACCTGGGACCACCCGGAGGGCCACATCCACTCACAGCCTGGCTGCCCACAGGGAAGCTTTCCTGCCCTTGCTGGCTTTGGCCCCTGCCACAAGTGGGCAGGGCGGCCTCTGTCCACCAACACACTCAGGTCTCTTCCCTGCAGTGTTTTTGTTTTACTTTTAGCCAAACATTTTGCCTGTTTTCTGTTTTAAAATGTGCGTCATAGTTATGTGAAACAAACCCCTGGGTCCTAGAGGGAAATGGGCCCAGAGAGGGACAACTTGACAACTCTGGTAGTCCTTGCTTCCCCAATACCAGCCTCACAGAATATCCAATTCCTCTACCCCAGTCCACAGTCTTCCTGACAGCAGGGACACCTGGGCCAAGGGGCCATCTGGATCAAAGGAGGGGGTGCTGGGTGGCAGCTCTGGCCCAGACATGAATACCTCGGTGTTCTCTGTCCCTCTGTTGATGTCTTACCAGGTCTGTCTCAGCTGTGTATCTGTTGATGTTTCTCAGTCTAGGGTCTGCACCCTTGTTTATAATAAATGCTGACATTTAGAGTTTCTGCCCCTTTCTTCATAGCCTTGGCTGCTGGGATAAGGCATTAGGCTAAGTCAGTTACTCAGCCTGTCCCCCATTTGAGTTTCTGTGTTTTGCCTACTTTTTTTTTTTTTTCTTTTTGAGACAGAGTCTCGCTTTGTTGCCCAGGCTAGAGTGAGTGCCGTGGCGTCAGCCTAGCTCACAGCAACCTCAAACTCCTGGGCTCAAGGGATCCTCCTGCCTCAGCCTCCCAAGTAGCTGGGACTACAGGCATGTGCCACCATGCCCGGCTAATTTTTTGTATATATTAGTTGGCCAATTAATTTCTTTCTATTTATAGTAGAGACGGGGGTCTCGCTCTTGCTCAGGCTGGTTTCGAACTCCTGACCTCGAGCAATCCGCCCGCCTCGGCCTCCCAGAGAGCTAGGATTACAGGCGTGAGCCACCGCGCCCGGCCTTGCCTACTTTTGTCGGGCTCAGATGTTTGACCATCCTGCTAGGGAGAGTGAGGGATAAAGACTGTGCCCATCTCTGTCCTCCTTCTCAGGTCCTGAGTGTAGACAGAGACCCAGGCTGCCAAGGAGAGGAGACAAGTGACCACTCAGTGCTATGGGAGTCTTTATTAGATTGTCATTCTTGGCCTACTGCCCAGGTGTGGCCAGGGACAGTCCATACAGAGTGGCTATTGCCAAAGTCAGGAAAGCCAGCAGACCCAGTGGGGCCAGCAGGCCCTCCTTGGGTGGGGATCTAGGGCCCTTCATTGGAGAAAGAGCCTCAGGTCTCCTGCTCCCACCAAGGCTGGGACTTGTGTTCCTGTCTGTGGCCAGGTGTGCAGTGGCTGTGACAGCAGATGACCTTGGGTTGGTCCTGGCGCAGGCTGTGACCCCATACATGGGCTTGATGGTGCTGAAGGGCCTGGCGTGAGCATCCACCCACTGCAGCAGGGCCTGTGACCTCCACTGACAGATGCTGAGCAGGGCTAGGACGTCACCCTCGGCTGTGTGTGAGTCCGGCGGGGCCTGCCCGTACAGGCGTGTGTAGATGCTGCCTAGGCTGTAGCTCTTCCTTGGGCCATGCTCCCAAGGGCTACTAGCTCGTTCTAGGGCCTTCAGGGCAGTGATGCTATCTACGCAGAAGGCACCATCCAGAGCATTGGCAAGGCCCAGCATAGCCAGCTCCGCCTGAAGCAGGGGGAAGTCGTAGCGGTCACCATTGTGCGCCACGAGGCACCAGGGCTGTGGCTGGCGCTGCAGGAAGGCTAGGAGCAGGTTGACCAAGCTGTCGTCGAAGCATTGACGCCCATGTGCTGCCAGCACAGCTGTGCTCAGCCCTGTGATCTCACTGGCTGCAGGGCTACAGGCCTTTCCTGGAGCCACACACAGGGAGAGCTTGTCCACCACACGCGGTGGCGGGGGCACTGTGGAAGGTGGCCCCTGAGAGGTGGGGGGGCTCTCCAGGGCGCATCTGTGGACTGCCAGCAGGCACAGCTCTGTGACCTTGGGCTGGGAGAAGGGCAGGCCAGTAGCCTCCAGGTCCAAGAAGATGAGGGTCTGCATGGGCCCTGGGGGTGGGGCCTGCGAGCCCATGGTGGGGTAGGTACCCGCTGCTGAGCCTGGGGAGGAACACGGAGTGGGGTTGGCAGTGGGCGTGAGTGTCCAGTGGAAAGATCTAAAGTGGGTGGGGTGGGGGTAAGGGGTGGGCAGAAGCACATCCCAGGCCTTCCCTGTGCTATCGGGCAGTCCCTGAGCTCCACGGCCCATTTTCAGTACAGGAAGTTGGAGAGGGTGGAGTGATTTCCTCGGTAGGACAAGCACACTCTACTGTTTTGGGGGAGCGGGTGCCCACCTAGTCTGGGGTGGCAGAAACCCGTGGCGTTCCTGCCCCATCCCTTTGGGGTTCCACACTTACCGCAGAAGCAATGACTCGGCGCACACGCTCCCTCTGCTTCTAGATGCTGGCAGCAGTGGCGGGAATCGAAACTCAGTGGGGACCCGCCCACAGGCTGCGTGAGCCAGGCCCGCCCTGCTAGGCAGCCCGCCTGCTCTGCCCTCTCATGAATGTTGGACCCTCCCAGAGGCCGTTGCAGATCCCCAGCTGTGGGCCTGCTGGCTGCCACAGTGCGTCAGGGCCCTTAGTGCAGCGAGAGCCAGCTGGGAGGACTAGGCTGCAGTGCCAGGCTAGCTCCAGGTCCCAAGCATTGCCGGGAGCCCCTGCCACGGCCCTTTGGTGCCCACCTGGTGGCCCCACTTTCCTAGGCCTTCCTGATTCAGGCCTGGGCCAAGGGCCACCTCCTTCCCTGCCACACAATGGTTTCTTCCCATGGCCCCAGCCCAAAGCCGTGACTCAGGACAATTCCACAGGCAGGGCTGGGCTCCCTCCTCAAGGCAGATTAGTTACCATGGGGACTGGGTCCCAGCTGCAGCCAGGGACAGGAAGAAGGATCCCAGCCTCCCTGTGTCCCCTCCCACTCAGCGAAACAGATCAGACTCAGGAAACACAACAAGGCTGGCCTGGTCTCGGCAGGAACTGCCGGTTATCGCTTTTAATCAGTTGATGAGGTGAGGGAAGCAGTGGTGCTGGTGCCACCATGTGGCCAAATGCTTTCGGGCCTCAGCCACAGTCCATCTCGGGGTCATCCACATCAGTCTCTGCAGCACAGAGGTCATCCAGGGCCGCCTCTGAGCCAAAAGGAAGAGGGTCCTATGGTGAAGGCCCGAAGGTGCTGGAGACAGGGGGAGGCTCCACCTCTCCTCCCCCAACGCCCGCAGGAACTAACCAGTCCCTTCCACGCCCAGGCCTTGCTCCCTCAGCTACTGCAAGCAAAGTGATACAAAGGCAATTCAGACACGGATATTTCTGGAAAAACCGTGGCTCTGCCAGGCCGACTCAACAGATATGGGCAAAAGGCAGCCCAATATGCTCAGAACCAGGGCAGGAAGACAACAAAAGTGTCCTCAGTGCCAGAAATGGCTGTGGTGGACAGAGGGCTGCTGAGGTAATGCCAGGGAGTCTGACTTGTTCCCGAACTTCAGGGAGAGCCCACACGCAGGCTGGGCAGGGGGGGCTCTCTTGCCAGCTCACCTTCACAGTCTGTCACATCAGGAAGCCCTCGAATCAGCATGCTGACCCCCGGCATCACCTGGTCATACTGATGCAGGACCTCCACGCAGTGCATGGAAAAAAGCTTGTCCTTCTGGGACAGGCTGTGCAGCAGCAGCACCGTGTCCCGCAGACACCGCACTGTCCGCTTCTGCTGGTCAGTCTTTGGGGGCCCCCCTGCCCTCCGCACTGTCAGCCACTGTCTGTGCAGCATCACCGTGAGAGCTCTGACCACCTGGGGGGGACAGAGGGCACAGACTGAGGTCTGGTCTCACCATGTCCTGCGCCCTAACCACCTGCTCAGCCCAGGTGAGGAGGGTTGAGTCAGGCAGGTGGCACAGGGCCACCTTACCCAACAGAGCTGCCATGCTGTTGGCCCCTGCCTGCCCCTGGCCTACTCACCTCCACGTTGCACTGGCAGTCAGAGCCAGTGACTGGGGGGGAGGGGCTCTGCACACCAAGCTTAGCCAGGAGCCACACAGCCTAGAACGAGAACAGATTCTGTTCCACCCTGGGCAGAACGAGACCCCGTCATAGCAAGGGCTTTCTCAGGCCTCTCCTACAGGAGCCCCAGTTGCTTTAGCAACTGCTTGTCTGCTCAAATGGGGCCAGGAAGTGGTGGTGTGGGGACTTCCCAGGCCAGACTCAGCACCAGCACTTGTGTCTCATCAACAACCCACCTGCCTTCATATCTACCTCCAGCCACCAGGCCCCAAAGCCAGAATAGGATCAGTTATCAGGCAACTTTGTAAGTCCTGTGACAACCTGGGGTCCACCTGTATTGCATCTGTAGCATGGAGCCCCCAAACTGAGCTTATCTTTTTAGCCCTTGATAAACTCTTGCCACTAAAATGAATTAAAGCCCCCTTTCTCTCCAGGGTAAGGAGATTCTGTGGGTTCTCAGGATGAGTGGGGCAGCAGTCTCTAGAAGGGTCTCTGGAGTTCTTACCTCTTGTTCCAGCTGAAGCCACTGTGTCTCCGAGGCCACTTTGTCAGGCCTTGATGTGATGTACATGTACAGCAGCAGCAGGAGGCAGCCTTCTGAAAAGGATGCCCCACTTCTCACTCAGGGTGCCCCTTCTCACCCAGGGCCTGGGCTACTAGCTGCAGAAGCCCTCAGGAAGCCCCAGGCCCCATCCCTGCCACAACCCTTCCCTCCAGTCTACAGGAGCAGCCCACCTGCCCGCCCGCCACGCATTACCTGAGTGGGAACAGAGCTGAGGAGCAAGCTCATCGTGGTCTGCCAGGAGGGAGAGGAGCTCTACAGTCAGCAGCACACTAGGCAGGGGCGTCTCTGGGCTGAGGCATTGTGGCAGCACCCGGAACACGCACTGGAACCTAAACGACAGGGGCCCAGAGAGACGTGACACCCCCAACCCCAATTCCATAGTCCAGTCTCACCTTTCACTAGTAACAGGAAATGAGAGCAGGGCAGTACGAAGAGGCCTGAGTCAGCCAGCCCTGGGTTCTAATGCTGGCCTAACCACCTGCTACTTGCTATGGACAAACGGGTGCTAACTTCCACTGCAGGGCTGCTGTGGCTTAGACAACAGGCCCTCATCTGCTACAGCATCACCCAGCGAATGGGAGAGGACCCCTGGACCTGCGATGACTGGCCTTCACACACTCCCAGGCTCTTTCCTGCTTTGTTCCCAAACAGGGATGCAAGTCATAACTGGGGTATGACAGAAGTATTCCGTGCCCATCAAAGGACTAGCCAGGGCTCCAGAAGTAATAAACACAGACTTGGCTAGGATTGGACCTTAATGGACCATTGGTAAGACAAGAGCATTTTCTCCACTGGTTGAAAAACATCATCTTCTCTCCTGCCAGTGTGAGAAGGTGCCCACTATGGGGTGTGTACGGGTGGGGGCAGAGGGATGGCTATCACCAAGAAACCCAGCTCCAAGGCAACTGCTGTTTGCTCAACCCATACAGCCCGAAGCATGAGGGTCTGGCTATGTGTGTACCATTTCATACCTCCGCAGTGTCTTAGCATAGAGCATAGAGGGTCAAGAATATCATTCATTATGTCCTTAGGAAGCGAGGTCTCACTATGTGGGGTGAACTCCTTTTAGAGCAAATCCTGCACAGCAGACAAGAAGCTGAATGCTCTTTTATTGCCAGGGAATATAGAACTTTTTGGGAAACTGGAATTTAACCTAGCTGTTGCCTGGCCTCACCATTGGGCTGCAAGTGGCCCCTATCTAGTCTGCTATAAGGTCCCTGAAAGTATTTGCAAAAAAGAAAAAAAAATCCAGCTTCATATACAACACAGTTGTCTCCAAGTTATTTTTTGATAGCATCAGTACCTTTTTAAATGAAATTCTATGCAGAGCTCCAGTATGCAAAACAGATAAGTCATGAAGTGATGCCACTTTGGTTAAAGTTGGGATGAGACCCATAAGCTCAAAAGTACTACGCTTAGGGAGACAAAGATGATCTGCTCTGAAGCTGAGGTGGGCAAGGATGTCCTTTACAATGCCACTGAGGGACAGAAGAGACTACAGCCTTCCTTGCTCCTTGTTTTGTGTCACATACTGCTTTGGAATTTCAACACGCCTGCCCCTAGCTTTCACTCCAAGGTGAACAGGAAGCTGCGTGGAGTGGGTTCAGCTTAAACACGAAGGAGTTCTGAAGAGAAGCGCTGCGTGGGAGGTGATGTCAGAAAGAGACAGGGCAGTGGCTCAGGAGACCCACTTGGTTAAACCCCCACTTCCAACCAGCATGCTCCCTACAGGGTTTCAGTTTTCCCTGCCTCAATTCAGGGTTTATTCACACAGCAAATACTGAGCGCTAACAGTGAGCAGGCTCTGTGCTGGGTGTGAGGATGCAGGGCCATGAGTGTGTCACACAAGCCAGTGAGTGGAAGCCATCTGGCCTGCAGTGAGCAGCCAAGAAATTTTTTTTTTTTTTTGAGACAGAGTCTCGCTTTGTTGTCCAGGCTAGAGTGAGTGCTGTGGCGTCAGCCTAGCTCACAGCAACTTCAAACTCCTGGGCTCAAGCGATCCTGCCTCAGGCTCCCAAGCAGCTGGGACTACAGGCATGCGCCACCATGCCCGGCTAATTTTTTCTATATATATTAGTTAGCCAATTAATTTCTTTCTATTTATAGTAGAGACGCTCTTGCTCAGGCTGGTTTCGAACTCCTGACCTAGAGCAATCTGCCCCCCTCGGCCTCCCAGAGTGCTAGGATTACAGGCGTGAGCCACCGTGCCCGGCCAGCCATGAAATTTTTGAGTGTCCCTGTGAACAAGCTCAACAGGAATGATGGTGTGCCTACCAAGAGAATTGATAAAAACATGGTTTCTGGGATTCATTCATTTAACAAATATGATACAAACAACCAGCTGCTATGAGCTGGACCCCTGCCGGGCGCGGGGTGATGGTCTGCTTCCCCATCCTGCCATGTCCACACTACAATACTGTGTCCAGCTCTGAGCATGGACCAGACTACCCAAAAATATTCAGATGGAAACCAGGATCCAGAAGTGTTTTTAGGAAACAGGAATGCCAAGCTCAGATATGAGATGACTTAAGATATGTCCAGCTGGTGGAGTCATTCCAACATAGGAAATCGCCTCTTGGAAGAGTGCTAGGAGGGAGACTGGATTACTGGATGAGGGTGTGGGCCAGATGGTATTTTTTTTTTTTTTTTTTTTGAGACAGAGTCTCACTCTGCTGCCCAGGCTAGAGTGCTGTGGCATCAGCCTAGCTCACTGCAACCTCAAACTCCTGGGCTCAAGCGATCCTCCTGCCTCAGCCTCCTGAGTAGCTGGGACTACAGGCATGCACCACCATGCTTGGCTAATTTTTTCTATATATTTTTAGTTGGCCAATTAATTTCTTTCTATTTATAGTAGAGACGGGGTCTTGCTCTTGCTCAGGCTGGTTTCAAACTCCTGACCTTGAGCAATCTGCCTGCCTTGGCCTCCCAGAGTGCTAGGATTACAGGCTTTAGCCACCAAGCCCGGCCTGGATGGTATTTATAGTTCCTCCCAATCTTGTGCCTCTGGAATCCTAAGTTAGGAATTTATGATAACAGTGTTCATTAGTGAGGTCTACTGTACTACCACTTCCAACAAACCTTAACAAAAACAAGCAACTTGAGACTCATGCTAGAGGTGGGGACAATGATGATGGTCAGATACTCCCAGCAAGGTTAGCTCAGGTGCTGCAGGCCCACCTCACACCCTCTGCTTCCTTAGGGAACCCACTAAATTTCAATGTGGTTGTGGTATGTGGTCTTCACCTGATCCACATCTTGGGTTCAAAGGCCTCTTGGTGCAGCCTTTGTCCTGGGGCAGGATTCTCTTCCCTAGTGGCTAACAGCCTCCTTTTATCATGAGTGCCTTTTGCTTACCTGTTTTTCAGAGGCAGAACAAAATCAAATAAACTACTTTCTTGGTTCTACTAACACCTGGCCCCACTTCCCATCTTCCCATCATCCTATCACTTCAGAACTGCTGGAACCAAGCCTTAGAACTGACTAGTGTAGATAAGTCAAGATATGAGCAAAGTACAAGGGCCACAGGTTAAACTTTAAAAGGTCAGTAATACCCACAAAGAATCATGACTCCTATGCTGCTTTTATACCTGGGCAAGAAATGAGAGGAAGTGTTTTCGGCTAATTTCACCAAAACCTTAAGGCACTGGCTCAGGACACTGGCTTGGTGACCTGTTGCTGCAGAAGAGAAAGCCAATAGATGAAGAAGCATCTTCAATAGTGGATGCTGTCCTTGCTCATCAGCAACCCCCCTGGGGGCTGAGGTCATATCTCCACGACTATGTCTGTGAACCAGGCTCCCGTTTCCTTCCCCAGCAGCAGAATCCGCCCCCACTCCTGACAGTAATACACAGACGACTGCTCCGCTGTGGCACACCAGGTGCTGAAGAATGCTAAGTGAAGCCACAGAGAAGCCTTCCAGGTTGCAAATTGAATCCTCAGGGCTGGCCTCTACCCCAGAGCTCACGCAGGAGGAATGTGTCGGTAAGTCCCCAGGTGCTCCACTTCTCTTAGCTGCTGCCAAATCCTGCAGAGCCTGGCAGTATAAGCCGATGAAGAACTGTACAAGGGGGAGGAAATGCACGGCTCCAGGAAGCTGGCAGAGTGGGAAGGCCCTTCTGCCTTCCTCTGCTGAGTCTCCATCACATGAGCCTTCATTCCTGGCAACTAGATTGAGTCCAGTGAATGCCATGTTCTGTGCTTCTCTCAGGGCGGAGAGGGAAAATGACCCATCCTGAGAACCTGTGGTCCTGAGGCCTGAAATCCCAGCCAAGGTACTGGCAACAAACATAAAAGAAAACAGATAAGTGTGGGATGGAGATAAGGTCATGGGCCACAGACAGCTTCCCTGCCAAATTCTCTAGGCTTTCTGCCCATCCCACAGACCTCCCAGGCTGGCCAAGGCCAGAAAGGGACTTGCTTCCTAGAAACTCCTTCCCAAACAAGCCTCCCAGGAATTTTACACTTACCTGCCAAACCCTGGTGGCTGCAAGAAGGTGCCAGTAGGAGATTCAGAACAACTGCTGAGGAGGTGGCAAAGACCTAGGGATGACCCGGGGATCAAAGGCTGCTTCAGGAGCAGGTTTATCAAAATGGAACCTGCAGAAGATAAGGAGACTCTAGACAGTTCTGACATGGGAGACCTTTTCTTTTTTTTCTTTTTTTGAGACAGGGTCTTGTTCTGTCACTCTGGGTATAGTGTAGTGGCTCATAGCTCATAGCACAACTCATAGCTCACTGCAACCTCAAACTCCTGGGCTCCAAGTGATCCTCCTGCCTCAGCCTCCTGAGTAGCTTGGACCACAGGTGCACGCCACCATGCCTGGATAATTTTTCTATTTTTGGTCAAGACAGGGTCTTGCTCTTGCTCAGGCTAGTCTCGAACTCCTGACCTCAAGCAATCCTCCTGCTTTGGCCTCCCTGAGTGCTAGGATTATAGGGGTGAGCCATTGTGCATAGCCATGGAAGACTTTTTCTATGGCCTCAGAAGGAAAAGGTAAGGGTTTCTTGGATGGCAACTGTCCTCAAAGCTGCCATTAAGTCCTGTTAAGATGCCTATGGGTACAGAAAGTTCTGGAAACACTTGCTCTTGGCCCTTTTCATTTTGTAAAGTCTTCTGTTTGAGTCATAGACCTCTATTTCCCTAGACTCTCTGAAGGACTGCCTGGGCCACTGGTTCTTAGAGCCCCAGAGAGTTCCCCAGCAATTCTACTGGGCATCACCGAGGACAACTGGAGCCATACAGGCCCCTGTAGGAGAAGCATGGATTCTGGTACCTTGAGTGTTTGATCTCTGCCTCCAGCTGTCAACAAAGCTTTTCTGGGCCTCTTCTTGCTTTATCTGGTTACTTCTCAGACTGTGGGTCTTATTATCTGAAACTAGATAAAATGTGAATCAAAACTTGACCATAAAAGCACAGGCATATCAGAAACTCTTACCTGTAATGAGTTTAAAACACAGTGTTCTACGTCTTCAACCCTGGATCAAAACAAGAGCCAAAGCAGCTCAAGAGCCCCTGTATCTTTTACCTTCCTCATATAAAACAAGAACTCATACAAGGAAAGGAAAAGAAAATTAAGCAGTTTGCCTCTCTTCAAAATGAGGAAATTAGACAAAAATGGTAACCACTAACATTTACATGGTGTTTATTATGTGCCAGACATTGTTCTAAGAGCCTTACACATATAAGCTCATTTGTTCCTCATAGCAATTCTACAAGGAGTTGTTATCATTAGCTCTGTTCTACATACAGGGAAACTAAGGCAAAGAGGTTAAGGGACTCGGTCAAATCACATAAGCCAGCAACCAGTGTGATTGGGACTGCCCAAGCAGGCTGTTGGGCTCTATTGCCTGCCTGCTACACTATCCCACACTGCCCCTTTAGTTGCTAGACACCGAAAATATGAATGGCCTGCGGTTTCTCAGAAGTAGTGTGATGGCCAATGATGTGACAAGGCTAACAGTGGGAAGACAGTCAACATATCTGAATTATAAGATAAACCAGCAGAGCAGTGTCTCAGAGTACAAACCTATCAATGTTAGATTGTCTCACTCCAGAAAGCAGCAGCATTCCCTCAGTCTGGACTGAGTTACACAAATGCAAGGCTAGACTATGAAAGGAACACAGGTCCCTGCATATAGCTATGTTCCTGGAATGGTCAATTGATGCTGCCTGTGATGGTTTTAAAATATGCCCAGGCGGAGTATGGTGGCTCACATCTGTAATCCCAGCACTTGGGAAGCTGAGATGGAGGGGATCACTTGAAGGCAGGAATTTGAGACCAGTTTGGGCAAAACAGCAAGACTCCCCTGTCTCTTATAAAACATAAGAAAAATTAGCCAGGTGTGGTGGTGCACACCCACCTATAGTCTCAGCTACTTGGAAGGCTGAGGCACAAAGATCACTTGAGCCCAGGAGTGCAAGGCTGCAGTGAGCTATGATCACACCACTGCACTCTATCCTGGTGACAGAGTGAGATCCTGTCTCTTAAAAAAAAAAGTTTGAAAATTCTTTGCTATACCTCCCTTCAAAAGGTGCAGCCTAGTTTCTTTCCCCTTGCATGCGGCCCAGACTGCGTAATTTACTTTTAACAGATAGAATGTGGCAAAAGTGATGCTATGTGACTTCTGAGGCTAGGCCATAAAAAAGGATAGCTTCTCCCGGGCTCTCTCTCTGGGTTTGCTAGCTCTAGAGGAAGCCATTCACCAGGTTATGAGGATACTCAGTAGCCCTGTGGGGAGACTACTGAGTATCCTTTCGTGGAGGGGAATCACACTGCCAGCTACACGAGTAAGCCACCTTGAAATGGATCCGCCAGCCTCAAATAAGCTGCCAGTGATTCCAGTCCCCAGAGATAACCTGAACCCCACTGTGCCCTGTCAGAATTGCTGATCCACAGAAATTGGGAGAAATAATTATTGTTGTTTTAAACCTTAAGTTTGGGTAGTTTGTTATATAGCAATAGACTGACTTACCCTCTTTGCCCACAAGAGGCTTATATCCTGGCTCTGTCTGGCAGGGGTGCGGAAAGGACATGTTAGCACTGAAAGACTCCTTTGTAGGAAAAGATGTTTTTCCAAATTGTGGAGAACATGCTTCTGGCTTTATAACCACAGAAGGACTTTTCCTAGGACTGGAGAAAGTTAACTATGAAACGAAAGTAATGATTCTGCTAAATCCACTTAAAATACTGGATTTTAAAACTTCTAACAAACTTTAAACTTTTCATGTCTAGGTGTTTTAACCAAAGATTTTATCTATTACACACCTGTCATTCTTTGTTAGGATAGCAGTGCAAAATTCCAGGCATTTTGATCCAAATTATTGAAAAAGTTTTTCGTTTATTACCCTATTTTTCAAATCACCCAAAAATACTGGCCATAATTTCTTTCCTATTTCCCTATTTCCAAGTCCATCAAAACATCTTTACAAAAAAAAAAAAATCTTTACAATGTTGGGATAACCTATTTTTAACAGTGATAGACTGAATCCAAAGACTTTCAACAGAAAGAGGTTTATCTAAATAAATTTTGATAAACCTATTAGAAGGTATACTGAAAACTGAGTAAGTTCCTCAGTGCCAACATCTCTGTGATAGAGCAGCAGTCTTAATGCTCTGATCTGATCCTACAACGTGGAGACCTTTCTGTTGTGTTAAGAGGACTCTCTCAGCTCTTATGTGTACTACACAGGACATGGAGAGTTCAATTTCACACTCCCCATTGTGAGTAAAGGCAGTAGAATGTTCAATACCAGAAAAAGATGTCCTGACTGACACTGTTCAAATTTCAAGGCTGACTGATAGTGCCAGACTTGTCTGGCAGGCAGAGGGTAAGACACAGACCATTAACAAACTAAGCACATCTGGCAGCTGAAGAGGGGGCTATTGGACAAAGGTCCCAGGGCAGCAAATAAGAAAAAATATTCTAAGTAGCCAGAACTAAAATACACTCATATTTGCGGCAAAATCTGTTATGTTAAAGAAGTTACATCAAAATGAAGACTGGTCCACCCCCATATTTGGAGATCACCTTTCCAGCCTTTTCTAGTCCTAAGGAACTGTGTTTATAAGGTCCCCACAGAAGAGGTACTTCTAGAGTATGGGCCTTTATGCTGTGATACCTCAAACCATTCAACTTTAATCCAAACCACCTCGAATCCTTCAGGAAAGAAGATCTCTGCCCAGATCGCAGAGTCTAAACAACCTTCATTAAGGACTAGTCTGACATTGTTATACAACTTTTTTATTAAACAATGCAAAACTGAATTACCCCTCCAGCACCATCATTACCTGACATGGGAAATGGAGGGAGCAGCCAGTTTATTTGCTCGTTCGCTGCTCTGAAGCTTTGTCCTTAATTCATTCATCTCTGCATCTTTAAACTGGAGTTCAGACTGCAATGACTGGAGCTGAAAGGCAAAAGAAACATACTCATAGTGGCCCCATCATATACACAAAAATATCTCTAGCCTTCAAAATCCCAAGCTAGTGAGGGAAAAACAATGAAAAATACATATGAAGGTTTGCCATGGGGCTGGGCACGGTGGCTCACGCCTGTAATCCTAGCACTCTGGGGGACCAAGGTGGTAGGATTGCCTGAGGTCAGGAGTTTCAAGACCAGCCTGAGCAAGAGCGAGACCCCCTTGTCTCTACTAAAACTAGAAAAAAATTAGCCAGGCTTCATGGAGAGCACCTGTATTCCCAGCTACTCAGGAGGGGGAGGCAGGAGGATTGCTTGAGCTCAGGAGTTTGAGGTTGTAGTGAGCTACGATGATGCCACTGCACTCTAGCTGAGGAGATACAGCAAGACTGTCTCCAAAAAAAAGAAAATGTTTGCTGTGGACTGAGCACAGTGGATCACGACTGCAATCCCAGTACTTTGGGAGGCTGCAGTGGGAGGATCAGTAGACCCAGGAGTCCTGGCTCAGGAGCACTCTGTCTGGGTGACAGAGTGAGATGACTCTGTTTCTCCCTGCGGGAGAAGTCGACTGTGATATAAATGTCCTAAATTCTCAGACATTAGCTTTCTTCCTAATGACAGCATGATACTCTAGAAAGATATTTGACTCTAGCTATTGTGAGGGTTCAAATATTAGCCCCACCATTTACTTAGCCTCTCTGAATCTATAATATAAATACCTGGCTTCATCATGGTTAGGGGGATTAAATAGAACAATGAATGTAACATGTCCAGCATAGAGCTTGGCAAGGTGCTATAACTCAGCAGTAACATTTGACTTTTTAATGAACATAGTGGTGCACAATTCCAGGTCTTCTTGAAAAGTTTGCGTGGAGTATTTGGAATAGTTTTACCAAAACCCTGTGCAATATAGGGAGACCTGCTGCTCTGGCATCCATGGGCTACAGCCAACATTCTCCAAGCACGCTCTGTCCCAAGCACAGCACCAGACACAGTAAGTGCAGGAATGTTTCAGTCTCCCAACCTTTCCAGTTATTTCTCGGAACAGATAAGGGAAATGAGTAATGGAGCTTAGGTCATTACCTTGAGATCACCACTTCTGTGTGATGAAGACTAGATTCAAACTTTGGTTTGTATGTATGTAAATTCCTTACTCTTTATGACTTATATGGAAAGTCAACTACTGCTATTAGTGCTGGACACAGGTAAGTGCTTATTTAGAGTTTGGTGAATACAGTAATAAGAGAATAAGACCCCATATCCTTGAGGGATCAGAAAGCTCTTTTTTTTTTTTTGACACTGAGTCTCACTCTGCTGCTGGGGCTAGAGTGCCGTGGCGTTAGTCTAGCTCACAGCAACCTCAAACTCCTGGGCTTAAGTGATCCTCCTGCCTCAGCCTCTCAAGTAGCTGGGACTACAGGCATTCGCCACCATGCCCTGCTAATTTTTCTATATTTTTAGTTGTCCAGCTAATTTCTTTCCATTTTTAGTAGAGATGGGGTCTCGTTCTTGCTCAGGCTGGTCTTGAACTCCTGAGCTCAAATGATCCTCCCACCTTGGCCTCCCAGAGTGCTAGGAATATAGGCGTGAGCCACTGTGCCTGGGCAAGACCCCATATCCTTGAGATTGAAGCATGGGGAAGTACTGAAAGAAAGTGGTGGTATGTATTGGAAACCTACTGTTTTTCTTCCCAGAAGAGCATCTCCTCTTCCCTTGGAAACAATCATTTCCCTATTTCTGACAATATGATTTGAATAGCAGCTAGTCCAGGGACAGGCATCTAATTTAAGTTAGAACAATCAGAGCATTCCTTCCAAAGGAAATGAGCTGGGCGTGGTGGCTCACGCCTGTAATCCTAGCACTGTAGGAGGCCAAGGCAGGAGGATAGCTCAAGGTCAGGAGTTTGAAACCAGCCTGAGCAAGAGCAAGACACCATCTCTACTAAAAATAGAAAGATATTAATTGGCCAACTAAAAATATATAGAAAAAATTAGCCGGGCATGGTGGCGCGTGCCTGTAGTCCCAGCTACTTGGGAGGCTGAGGCAGAAGGATTGCTTAAGCCCAGTAGTTTGAGGTTGCTGTGAGCTAGGCTGACGCCATGGCACTCTAGCTCGGGCAACAGAGTGAGATTCCGTCTCAAAAAAAAAAAAAACTTGAAATGAAGGAGCCCAAATCTTAACCATGCTGTGGAGTTATAAAATATAAACCCACAACATTCTAAAGAAAACATCCTCTTTTATAAGGATGGAGCCTATCTATAGCAGAGAAAATAAAAACATGTCCTGGCAAGGTTAAAGTCATTCAAGGCCCAAACACATCCATTTTTCCCAGAGTTGGTCATGGAAGCCAATATGTTTCCTTTTGGCATAAACTAGGTCAATTGAATTTATTTTTTATTTTTTTAGAGACAGGGTCTCACTATGTAGCCTAGGCTGGTCTTGAACTCCTGGCCTCAAGCGATCCTCTTGTCTCAGCCTCCTGAGTTGTTGGGATTACAGGGGTGAGCCATTGTGCCTGGCTCAATTAAGTTTCTGATCTACCAAAAGGGCCCTAATTTAAACCTGTTTCTAGAAAGTCTAAGCTAGTAATTTATTAAGACCAAATACGACAGAAAAGCAGAGTTTCATCTAAGTCCTTTTCAAAACCACATGCTGACCCTAGAAGAAAAGCTCATGGTGATTAGCTAATAGCAGAAAGTATTTAAGAAAAACAACTGTTGAAATCTCCCCAGATGATTTATAGGCAATATTGCTCATTGCTTCTAAAGGAACTCAGCAGGCAAAGCCATAACATGCAAAACAAATGCTCTGGGTCACCTTTTTGGAGAACTCCTTTTCTTTGTCACTGAGTGCCTGGGTTTTCTCTTGCTCAAGAAGAAAATGTGATCTTCTCTGTTCCTCTAGAATGGATTCTGTCTGATGCAGTGAGTCCCGCAAAATTTTAATTTCTCCATTCTTAATGAGGACTTTTTCTTCCATTGCCTTCAGCTGTAAATTCCAAATTTATCTTGTGAAAAGTTTGTAAGGGAAAATTACTTATGTACTTTGTTTTAATATGTAACTAGGGAGATGGAGAAAGTACAGAAAAACATGTCCTATAGACCAATGAGTATTCAAAATATATCTGTACTAATCAGATGTCACCATGGTCTGCTAGGCTTGTTCATGGGACAGCCTATATTCAGTAAGATAAGCTTAAAGATACACTTGTCACTCACATATGCAAATTCTTTAGGCTCTACGAGGCATTTAACAATCTGAGTCACACACTTCACAGAATTAAAATTACACATTATCTTTCTAGTTTTCTTAGGGACCTACAGATGGTCATATGAAGGATGTCTGTTTTCTTGCAAAACCGCCAATGAAAATAGCAATCATTACGATGTTGTGTTCTTCATATAAAGATAACTGCTATAAATTCATCTCAGTGTCAAAACAGCTTGTATCTCTTTTTGGGTCCGGTATACAGTGTTTTTTCCTTGCCTTGGCTGTCAGAAATCTCATTATTTTGTTCCTTTAAGCCTACATTTTCTGGCTTCCTTTCCCCAGGCTTCTCATTTCATAAGGATGAATCTAGATTATTGTTTTAAAACTTTTATATATTTCATTGTGCAATGAATAAGTGAAGTGAATTAACTACAAAAACCACAAGTCACTTACCTTTTCTTTAAGTTCTTTGTATTGTGCCTGAAGTACCTCTAATTCGAAATTATCTTTAACTGGAACACCTTCTCTGTTTTTCCCTGCAGGATTTTTTGACATCCCATCTAATCTGTGGACCTTATGAATACCTGTAAAAAAAAGTTCCCATATACCTTTCAGAACTCCACATTTTCCCATGTTTGCCAGAAAATGCTGAAAAGAATCACTCTTGAAAACAAAGTGGAGAAAGATCTAGTAAGCAATATAGGTATTTTTTCCAACCTAAGAACATGATGTTAGTGTCTAACGGTACAATGCAGGGGTGAACAAAATACAGTCCTTGCTTATAGGACATTTACCAAATATATAAGTAACTGCAAAATTACAACTGTGACAACAGCTGCAGAGAACAAATACAGGGAAGCCTATATAGGACAGTCTGACCCAAGTGGAATGACTGGAACATTAGTCTCCCCTAAGGAAGATTTGAATGAGGTGAGAGCTGAAGGACAAGCAGGAATCAATCAGATAAGTGGAGATGAATAGATGGAAAGAACACTAAGTGTACAAGAACGAACAAGGTATAAAGTTCCTGTATTGTAAGGAAGCAGAGATAATTCAAAAAATGAAGGAAAGTTAGTGTGGCTAGAATCCAGAGGGAGAGTAAGAAAGAGCCAGACCATGCTGGGCCTTGCAGGCCACATTAGGGATTTTGGTCTTTATACTAGAAGCAGTGGGAAGTCATTAAAGGACTTTCAGTAAGGATGTTCACATGTATCTGTGTGAGACACAGCCAGATTTCAGTTTGGAAAAGATCGGCATGAAGTCTGACTTGTGGAGACTCAAGACTGAAAATGGGGAGCCAATTTTGCAGACTACTGTCCAGGGGAGGAATCATGGTAGCAAAGATCAGGGAGTTGGTAGAAATGATGCAAATAGGATGGATTTCAGAGATGGATTAAGAAGCTAAAGTTGACAGAATTTGGAAAGGAATAGACATAGGGTCAAGGAAGGGGCAATAGTTGCCTTGCACCACTGGATGGAGAGTGGCGCTAGTCATTGTCTTGTGAAACATTTGATCATCAACCAGTGTTTTCTGGAGATGCTGAAGGAGGACTGGGTTTCCAGGAAATGATTGTGTTGAGTTTAAGATACCTTGAAATATCCAAGTACAGATGCAAGGTGCCCTCAAAACTTTTCTCTTCTGGGAGCCCCACAAGATTTCACTCATTCTCCAACTACAGTGTAAGCTCCATGCAGGAAGGAGTTTTTGTATTTTGGCGATTGCTATGTCCACTGAAGTTCTTAACATTTGGGCCCCCTAGCAGCTTATTGGATGTATAAAAGAACAAATTTCTTTCATGTCTTGCCTGTGCCAGGTCCCTCCCATGCTCACACTGTGCAAGGGGGACAGTGGGCTTCATAAGATCTAAAGCTTCCCAAACCTGTCACAAGAATGGCTCCCCATGCATGGGCAGTGATGGTTCTGATAGTGGTGTATTGCATCAGCTGTGTTTCAATGATCTCTGCTTAGAACCAAGAACCCAGTGGCCTCAATTTTAGAAAATAAAGTAAAATGCCAACCTAGCTTTCTATATTTATATAGCTTTTTGACATTCCTGATATATTTCTCCCCCAGATCAAATGACCTTTTGGAACACAACCTCTGCTTAAATCAGGGTGTTCCTATGTTTTAAAAAGGTGACAGCGCAGTGTCGGTGCAAGACACCTGGACCGCACTCGCCATGGGGGTTGTGACGCCAAAGCCTTCAAAGGATCAGTCGTGGTCTGCAACACCCTCTGGGGAAAAGGCCTCGAGGGGCACTCACTGGGCACGTCCCGAGCCGCCGAAGGGCATTGGCTCAGGGCCTGTGACGCAAGGGTGTCAAGCTCTTCCAGGTCGTCAGCAGTGAAGTCCTCGTGCGCGCCGAACGGGTCTTCGGGGTCCGGCGCGGCGGCTGCGGGAAAGCCCCGAGCCCGTTTGCTCGGGGGGAGCCCAATGCCGGGCGGCGGGCCAGGGCGAGGTGCCGGGGGCTCACTCCGCTTCCTGCTGCCCGGCGCGGGGGTCCCAGCCATGCCTCCCGCCCACCCCAAGTACCCGAGGGCGCCGAGCCCCACGATGCCGCCGCGAGACCAGAGAGCCGAGAGCCCGACCAACCGCCCGCGAGCCGCCGATCGCCTCAGCCGCTGGTGCCCCGCCCCCGAGCCCACAGGCCAATCAGCTGCCAGCCGATGGGCGCCAAGGATGACATACATCCGAGCGCGCCGCCCCGCCCCGCCGAGTCCGTGCCGGCCTAGGTTGCGCCCCGCCCCTCTCCGCCCTCCGGGGCCAGCGCGAGGATTCAGTACAGCTGTTGAGGACTCGGTGCGCGGTGATCCCAGTTACCCCGGATGGGAGTCTGAGGTGCGCCAGCCCCACTGCACGGGGGGCTCTGCGCCCCCTTCCTGTCAGTCTCGTGGAGTACAGAACCGCGCGGGGGCAGTCTGCTCTGACATTCCCACCTGTTGTGCTCGAGTCGAGGCAAGCAGCATTCAGGGATCTGGTCTCCGTGGCCTCGCTGCCCTTCCGCCAGACCCACCTCTCACATACCCAAGTCTCTCTTGGGAAGGAAGCTGGGAGAGTAGGGTTGGGCGGAGAGTATGAATAGAGCTGTTGTGAGCAGACATCTTCGGGAATAGTAAATATCTGAAATGCGTGCATTTGAGGTAGGTCTGGGGAGGAGGAAAGTGTAAGGAGTGATCCCGAGAAAGGCGTGCCTGTGTGGGGACTGCTTGGGCTGTTAACAGTCATTCCTCTGAGAGTGCAGGAATGTTTTGTCCTAAGCTTTGGTTGCATAGAGGTGAATGAGGCTCAGGTTTAGGAATACTCACTGTAAGTGACACCTGGGCTGTCCTACAGGTTGAATGAAACTTAGCAAGATAAAGAAAGAGGTTGGAGGCCATCACAATAGACTACTCAGATGAGGATTCAAGACTGAAAGGGATCTAGTCAAAACAGAAGTCTCGAAAATTAAATTTTAAAAATTAAAAAATTAATATATTTTTAAAAATTAAAAAAAAGACTGAAAGGGAGACCACACAAGTGCTAGGTAAGAGTTATCTATGGCCAAGAGAGAAGGTAAGGCTTTACAGAGGGATTTGAACTGGACTTGAGTGCCGGACAGGATTTTATTGGGCAGCAGTGGTGTGAAGAGTTAGCAGCAATAGGGAATTGCCATTGGAGGTTAACAGGAACAAGACTTTTGGTTGTTTGCTCAGAGCCAAATTTAGCCTGTGAGTGACCTGTGAATGTTTGTGGAGGCATTAAATAAAAGGGAGATTGCTGTTAGGGCCTAGAATGCCTAAGGAGTTAAGAGTTTTAAGCAACTGGTGGGTTCTCTCAGATAGGTGCCCAAATGTGGAATGCTTAATTGCTGCAGCTTTCTGGTCCTGGAAGTAGACGGGATTGTTCATTGTCAGGAGGGATCAGGTTCCTCCAAGTAAAAGAGTGGTAATTTGTTCTCAGGGGCAGTGTGCTCACTGGTGCTCAGAAGGGTTGTTTTAGCAGCACAGGGATGGGTGCCAGCTGGCAACGCCCACAGGTAATGCCTAAAGCTCAAAGGTGCTGCTGGCTGTGCAACTTTCTGGAGAGGAACAAAGCAGGCAAAATCCAATACATTATTTAGTCATAAAACAGGTTTCAATGTACAAAACCTTTTCCAGTCTTGGCTTAGCAAAGTCTCAGAATGGGTCTAAAGTGCTTTTTGAAACTACATCCTCAGAGAAAGGGTAGCATTATTACTGTGTTTCCCTGAAAATAAGACCTACCCATAAAATAAGCCCTAGCAGGATTTCTAAGCATTTGCACAATCTAAGCCCTACCCCAAAAGTAAGACCTAGTGATGGGCGTGGTTACGCAGCCTATCTGTACAACCCATGCATTTTGTTGTGAAGCAGTAAAGACGAGCAGTCCTCATCTGCCCCATAGTGACACCTACTATCCCAGAGGTGACTGGAAAGGTGCGGGCAGCCCCACCAACAAGGTCAGCTCCCCATCAGGTCCCCGCTATCCTGAGTGTGCTGCAAGCTGAGGCTTTGAGGGAAAAATAACACATTCCCTGTAGATAAGCCCTAGGGTGTCTTCTTGAGGAAAAGTAAATATAAGACCCTGGCTTATTTTCGGGGAAACACAGTAGTACTATATGTATAGTTCTGTCAAGGCTCTGGAAGGGAAATCCAAAGATTTGTGCCTCCGAAATGTTTCAGTAAATACACATTTACCATACATTATGATCTCTGTCCTCTACATGTCGGTCAGGAGAAAAAAATGAAACAGGGTAAGAGATATTGGAACTACCATTTTATAGTGACCAGAGAAAAGCTTGCTACTGAGACACTGGTATCATTTCTCTAAAGGGAGGGAATGAGGTGTCCAATATCTAGAACAGTGTGGTAGGCAGAAGAGTTGGTGAAAACACGAGTGGGAGCTTGCCTGAAATGCAGACCATCATGGCTGAAGATGGATGGGGGCAATGAATAGTAGCTATCAGAGGGAAGGGAGTGGGATTCAGATCCCTTAGGGGCTCACTGGTGATCATAAAGACTTTGGCTTTTGCTCTACAAAGCCACTGAAGAATTCTTGAGCCAAGGAAAGTAGGGTTTAGCAAGAAACACTGGGTCTGAGTGAAGATTATAGACTGCAGAGGAGCAAGGGTAGGGGCAGGAAGATGAATTTAGAAGTGATTACAATAATCTAGGTGGAGGATTATAAGATTAGGATGGGGGGATGGTACTGGAAGGAATATGAAGGTCAGATTTTATTTTGCTGATCAATGGAATGTGGGGTATAAGACATGGGAACCCAGCAAGAACCTTACTGAAGCCCTAGTGGAAACGCAATCCTTGAGGGCTTTTGAGATAGTATGGTTCCTAGAGACTCAGGAACCTTTCTCCTTTCCCATTTTTTTTCCTTCATAGTGCATATCATTTGCCCAGCACCCCGGCCACAATAAAGTTCTCTGACAACAGCTATCTGCTGCTACATGCCCCCTTGTCTGCACATAGCAGATCCCTTACATGAACAGATGAACAATTCCATCAAAACATATGGCCACTTAGATATCATAACCAGAGAAAGGTGGGTTTTCTTCCCAAAGTGCAAATTCTTCCACTAACCTCAAGTATAGTATTCCGTTGGGTATATAACCACACAAGAACGATAGCCTTTCAAATGAGCTGGTTTAATTCCAGGTGATACAGAATTCAGGGCACAACAAAGACCAAAGAGCAGACTCCGGCAGGATTCTGGGGTGGTTTTACTTTATTTCACAGCTAAGGTAGGAGTAGCTGAGTAAAAACAGCTAAAGAGATGATGAGCCACTGTATGATTTTTTTTTTCTTTTTTTTTTTAACAAAAGTTTATTCTTAAATGTACAATAGGCTCCAAGACAACACTTCATTTTAGCTATAGGTGGCAAAAGATGTTATGGCAGGGAGTACAGATGTTTAAATAGGAATCAAGGGTCATCATCGCCTCAGGCACAAGGAACAGCTTACTTTTTGCTAGATTTCTTAATTCCACCGGTAGCTGCAAAAGGAAAAAAAAAGTCATAGTTAGGGAAAGATACTGTTCTTATGGTAGAAGCCTCACAGACCTGATGTGGATCCTAGTAAGGCTTGGCTTTTCTTTTTTTTTTTTTTTTAACTGACTCTCTTACTCTCTCTCTCTCCAAGGGTTGGCTTTTCTACTAGGTATTTGCTTTGACACAAGTCTGTACTGCAGCTTCACTGACCTTGTCTATTCTGAGGACAGGTAGAATGAGAATGAAGCATAGGCACAAGCAATGACTGTGCACTGGTCTGGATCTATACTTGTGCACCTCACAGATTAGCTCATTTAAACCTCATGGCTTATCAATGCATTTTACGGATAAGTCTTAGCTGTTCAAGGTTATAAGCTGGTATGTAATCAGCCAGGATTCCAACCTTGACAGTCTGACTACAAAGTTCTTAACTGCCACATTACACTACACTACCTTCCATATTATGATCCTGGCATCTGGTTTATTCAGTATCTATATTTTACTCAATACTTTTATTTTACCCAATTTACAAACGACAATATACACCCAATAGGTAATTTAAGAAATACAAGCCGGGCACGGTGGCTCACGCCTGTACTCCTAGCACTCTGGGAGGCTGAGGTGGGCGGATCACTCAAGGTCAGGAGTTCAAAACCAGCCTGAGCAAGAGCAAGACCCCGTCTCTACTAAAAATAGAAAGAAATTAATTGGCCAACTAAAAATATATAGAGACAAAATTAGCCGGGCATGGTGGTGCATGCCTGTAGTCCCAGCTACTCAGGAGGCTGAGGCAGAAGGATTGCTTGAGCCCAGGAGTTTGAGGTTGCTGTGAGCTAGGCTGATGCCACGGCACTCTAGCTGGGGCAACAGAGTGAGACTGCCTCAAAAAAAAAAAAAAAAAGAGCTGTAAAGAAGTGGGTAAAAGACATGAAGAGAAACTTTTCATAAGAAGATGGACTAATGACCAAAAAACATAAAAAAATGCTCAATGTCTCTAATCATCAGAGAAATGCAAATCAAACCCACAATGAGATATCATCTAACTCTAGTGAGAATGTTTTTTTTTTTTTTTTTTTTTGAGACAGAGTCTCACTTTGTTGCCTAGGCTAGAGTGAGTGCCGTGGCGTCAGCCTAGCTCACAGCAACCTCAAATTCCTGGGCTCAAGCGATCCTTCTGTCTCAGCCTCCCAAGTAGCTGGGACTACAGGCATGAGCCACCATGCCCGGCTAATTTTTTCTATATATATTAGTTGGCCAATTAGTTTCTTTCTATTTATAGTAGAGACGGTCTTGCTCTTGCTCAGGCTGGTTTCGAACTCCCGACCTCGAGCGATCCGCCCGCCTCGGCCTCCCAGAGAGCTAGGATTACAGGTGTGAGCCACCGCGCCCGGCCTTTTTTTTTTGAGACAGAGTCTCGCTTGTTGACCAGGCTAGAGTGAGTGCCGTGGCGTCAGCCTAGCTCACAGCAACCTCAAACTCCTGGGCTCAAGCAATCCTTCTGCCTCAGCCTCCCGAGTAGCTGGGACTACAGGCATGCGCCACCATGCCAGGCTAATTATATATATATATTAGTTGGCCAATTAATTTCTTTCTATTTATAGTAGAGATGGGGTCTTGCTCTTGCTCAGGCTGGTTTCGAACTCCTGACCTTGAGCAATCTGCCCGCCTCAGCCTCCCAGAGTGCTAGGATTATAGGCGTGAGCCACTGCGCCCGGCTTGAGAATGATTTTTATCAAAAAATCTCAATACAACAAATGCTGGCATAGATGTGGAGAGACAGGAACACTTACACACTGTTGTAGGACTGCAAACTAGTACAACCTCTATGGAAAGTAGTATGGAGATACCTCAAAGAACTAAACGTAGAACTACCATTTGATCCAGTAATCCCACTACTGGGTATTTACCAAACGAAAAAAGGACATTCTATAAAAAAGACACCTGCACTCATGTTTATAGCAGCACAATTCACAATTGCAAACAACCCAAGTGCCCATCAGTGCATCAGTGGATTAATAAAATGTATACATACACCATGGAGTACTACTCAGCCTTAAAAAAAGCGGTGAACTAATACTTCTTGTAACCTTGATGGAACTGGAGACCATTCTTCTAAGTGAATTATTACAAGAATGGAAAAACAAGCACATGTACTCACCATTAAATTAGAAATAATCGAACAACACTTATGTGCACATATGGAAATAAAACTTATCAGAAATCAAGCGGGTAGGAGGGGGAGTAGGGGATGAGTAAATTCATACCTAATGGGTACAATGCACTGTTTGGGTGATGGACACACTTATAACTGACTCAAACTGTACAAAAGTAGTTTACGTAACCAAAACATTTGTACCTACGTAATACTCTGAAATTAAAACAAATAAAAATACAACAGACCGGGCGTGGTGGTCACACCTATAATCCTAGCACTCTGGGAGGCCAAGGTGGGAAGATCATTCAAGGTCTGGAGTTTGAAACCAGCCTGAGCAAGAGTGAGACCCCATCTCTACTAAAAATAGAAACAAATTAATTGGCCAACTAAAATTATATAGAAAAAATTAGCCGGGCATGGTGGCGCGTGCCTGTAGTCCCAGTTACTCAGGAGGCTGAGGCAGAAGGATTGCTTGACCCCAAAAGTTTGAGGTTGCTGTGAGCTAGGCTGACGCCACAGCACTCTAGCCTGGGCAACAAAGCGAGACTCTGTCTCAAAAAACAAAAACCAAAGAAATAGCTGTAAAGTATGCTTAATATAGGAATGAATATCCACAAAAGCTGCGACAAAATAAACCTTAAAATATTAGATGATGCTCAATAAGAAACTAGCAGTATAGGGCTTCACTAAGGAATGATCTTTTCCCTGTATAATATCACAGATTAAAGGAAGGTGCAAAATACCCACATCACTCCCCTAGGAATCTCAATACCCAGGCAGTACCATGTGGGTAAACAATAATGGATTAAACCCACTGGAAGAGAGGTCTTGAGAAACCTGGATGACACTCTCACCACGCTCAGTGTGGCCCACAATGCTCAAACAAGGCACAGGCAACTGTAGAGCAAATAATCACTAGTTTGACAAATGCAAAGCATTTAGGAAGTACATAAAGTATTAGGATTGCTGGGCTTGAAATGTAATGAATTTCTCTTACATAAGGGAAAAGAAGCAAAGGGGTTAGTTTATAAGAGTATATGGATGCCAAGGAGCCTGGACTTTGTCTTTTAATCGAGGCACACCCAGAAGTGAAAAGACTCAGGACACAAAAGCATTTACCAGAGACAATATGAGCAGTAAATTTTAAAAAGTTGTAAGTCAAATAATATTTAAGCAATAAGACAGAGTGTAACATGAATTTGGGGCAAGAAATTGTGGAAGATATTTAGACATTTAACTGTTATGAATCTGTGTCAGAGGCAAATTTTTGTGTTTCCATTTCTGCAGCTTCCTTAAGGAGTAGAATCCCAGACTGCATAGGAGAGAGACTTCGTTTCCAGTCCTGGTTCTGGCTCTCGCCCCTTTCCACTGCTGCAACTCTAAGACTGGCTAGGGCTGTCCACCCCAGCAGACATCAGGACCTAAGACCTCGAAGTTCACTAACGTGTAGGAAAGAGACACATCCGAGCCCTCATCGCACCAGGTGCTCAGGCATTTGTCTGGCTTGAGCGCCATTCAGCCCCTACTTACCCAGGGGGCCCTTCCCCGCGGCCTTCGCTTTTAGCTCCTCGAGTTTCTTCTGCTCCTCTTTTTGTTTCTGCTTGAACGCCTTATCTTCCTAGAAAGAGGCAGAGCGGGTTCACTCCACGCTGGTCTCAGTCCCTCCGCGCCTGCCCCCACCTCCGCGCCCGCCCTCACCTCGTCCATCTCCTTGGTCTGCTTCTTGGGCTGTTTCAGGGGCTTTTTCTTGCCACCTGTGGGCGACACAAACACGGTTGGCTTGTCCCCACCGCCGGCCCCCGCCCCGCGTTCCCCGCCGTCCAGGCACACTTACCTTCGCGGCCGGACATGGCGCCGCCGCCCCTTGCCCAGATCCTGCCGCCGGAAAAGGAGCTTCTGGCCCACCCCTACTCCTATACCGCGACGCGAACCCGCTGATTGGCTCCTAGTCAGGAAGTTGAACTTCCACTACCGGAAGCGGCTCTGAGGGCGGGCACTAACGGGTCAGAGGGCAATTGAGTGGCAGACGCTTGGTCGCGGTTGCTGCTTGGGCTCTGTAGGCGCGCCAGGTACGAAGGGGGAGGGTCTTTGTGCCAAGGTAGAATCCAGAACCGCGGGTGCGTGGGGGATACTTAACCGGAAGACACCAGGCCTGTGACTGTGCGCTGGAAGAGCACTGCAACACTGCAGTATAGGAAAGGGCAGGTGCAAAGGCCTGGAAGCTAGGTTCGTTCCTCTGAGGAAAGCACAGCGTGGCTGGACGGAGATGGGGGAGGTGGTAGAAGTGGGCGGGAGGTCGATCACCGGTGGTCCTAGAGCTTTGGAAGCCTCTGCAAGTTTAACGTTTAAACAGTAAGAGTCAGTGAAACAGGAATTAGGGGCAAGAAATTGTGGAAGATACTTGGAAACTTAACTATGAATCTGTGTCAGAGGTAAATTTTTGTGTTTCCATTTGTGACCCTAGAGCTTTGGAAGCCACTGGAAGGAGTTTGGGTTTTATAATATAGTCAGTGGTGCAACTGCGAATTCTCTTTATTCAGCCAGTACATTTTTTGTTGAGTATGTAGGTAGTATTCTTTTTTTTTTATTATTTTAAAATTTTATTTGTATAAATTTATGGGGTACAGTGCAATTTTGTTACATGGATATATTGTATAGAAGTCAGGACTTTTAGTGTATCCATTACTGGAATAATGTACTTTGTACCTATTAAGTAATTTCCCATCATCTTTTTTATTTTTTTTTTTTTTTTGAGACAGAGTCTCGCTTGTTGCCCAGGCTAGAGTGAGTGCCCTGGCGTCAGCCTCGCTCACAGCAGCCTCAGACTCCTGGGCTCAAGCCATCCTCCTGCCTCAGCCTCCCGAGTAGCTGGGACTACAGGCATGCGCCACCATGCCCGGCTAATTTTTTATATATATATTAGTTGGCCAATTAATTTCTTTCTATTTATAGTAGAGACGGGGTCTCGCTCTTGCTCAGGCTGGTTTTGAACTCCTGACCTTGAGCAATCCGCCCGCCTCAGCCTCCCAGAGTGCTAGGATTACAGGCGTGAGCCACCGCGCCTGGCTTCCCATCATCTTTTTAAGTGATATTCTAGACATTGGAGATACAGCAGTGAACAAAACTTCCTGCCTTGGCAGAGGTGAGACAGACTATAAGCAAAGCAGATAGGCGGCATACATATTGCAGGTCATGTGATAGGTGCGTGGAGAAAGGAAAGTGATTAAGTGCTAGGGTGAGGGTGGGATGGTGCTATCAGATAGGGTGGTCTGGAAATACCTCCCTAAGATCTGATGTTCGAGCAGGACTTGAAGAAAGGTGAGGAAACAAGCAGCACAGATAGCCTAGTTATCCGTGTGTTCCAGCAACATCAGGAAGGCCCATGTGAGTATACGGGAGTGAGGAAAGAGAGACTAGTGGGAGAAGAGATCAGAGAGGAGTGAGAGCCAGGGGGTAGATTCCCTGTAGGCTATGGAAAAAAACATGGCATTTACTGTGAGAGAAATGGGAAACAGTTTTAGGATTTGAACAGGGAAAGACATGGTTTCACCTGTGTTTTGAAAGAACCACTGGCTGCTCTGTTGACAATAGATTGTAGGATGCTGGAATAGAAGCAGGGAGACTCCTGTTGGGAGGTTCTTGGGATAATCCAGGCAAGAGATGGTCATTGGGACCACTTGGTAACAGTGGCAGAAATAAGAAAAGAAAGGGGCTGGAAGTGGTGGCTCACATCTGTAATCTTAGCTCTCTGGGAGGCCAAGGTGGGAGGACTGCTTGAGGTCAGGAGTTTGAGACCAGCCTGAGCAAGAATGAGACACTGTCTCTACTAAAAATAGAAAAATAGGCCAGGCGTGGTGGCTCACGCCTGTAATCCTAGCACTCTGGGAGGCCAAGGCGGGAGGATCACTCAAGGTCAGGAGTTTGAAACCAGCATGAGCAAGAGTGAGACCCCATCTCTATTAAAAATAGAAAGAAATTAATTGGCCAACTAAAAAAATATATAGAAAGAATTAGCCAGGCATGGTGGCGCATGCCTGTAGTCCCAGCTACTTGGGAGGCTGAGGCAGAAAGATTGCTTGAGCCCAGGAGTTGAGGTTGCTGTGAGCTACGCTGACACGGCACTCTATCTCGGACAACAGAGAGACTCTGTCTCAAAAAGAAAAAAAGAAAAATTAGCCAGGTGCAGTGGTGAGTTCCTGCAGTTGCAGCTACTTGGGAAGCGCAGGAAGATCACTTCAGCCCAGGAGTTTGAGGTTGCAGTGAGCTATGATGACTGCAGCACTCTAGCTGGGGTGAGACTCTGTCTCAAAAAAAAAAAAAAAGGAGGTGGAAGGATCCTAGTCCTGGATCTAGAAAGCCAGTGAGAATTGCTGATAGATTGAATGTGAGGTAGGAGAGAAAGTGAGGAGTCTGAGATGATGTGAAGTTTTTAGCCTGAGCATTTCGATTTGAGGTTGCTGTCGACCAAGATGGAGAAGGCTATGGGAAAAGCAGGCTTGGGAGGAGAACATCTCCATTAGATTTTCAAGCATAGATATGATTTGGGCAGTGTGATAAATGAGCCTGGAATGCTGAGCAGAGGTCTGGGCTGGAGAATTCTATTCCATTCTATTCTTCACCTCAGCCTTCTGAGTAAGTGGGACTATAGAGTCTCACTATAACAATAACAGCTTTATTGACATATAATTTTCATATCATACAACTCACCCATTCAATGTGTACGACTTGGTGGTTTTTGTATATTCACAGAGCTGTGCAACTACCACCACAATCAGTTTTAGAACATTTTCTTTCTTTCTTTTTTTGTTTTTTTGAAACAGAGTCTCACTGTGTTGCTCCGGCTAGAGTGCTGTGGCATCAGCCTGGCTCACAGCAACCTCCAACTCCTGGGCTCAAGTGATCCTACTGCCTCAGCCTCCCGGGTAGCTGGGACTACAGGCATATGCCACTATGCCGGGCTAATTTTATATATATGTATATTTTTTAGTTGGCCAATTAATTTCTGTTTGTAGTAGAGATGGGATCTCGCTCTTGTTCAGGCTGGTCTCAAACTTCTGACCAAGTAGCTGGGACTACAGGCATGCACCACCATGCCCAGCTAATTTTTTCTATATATTTTTAGTTGTCTATGTAATTTCTTTCTATTTTTAGTAGAGATGGGGTCTTGCTTTTGCTCAGGCTGGTCTTGAACTCCTGATCTTGAGCCATCCTCCTGCGGTGGCCTCCCAGAGTGCTAGGATTACAGGCGTGAGTCACCATGCCCGGCCAGTTTTAGAACATTTTCACAGGTGAATTTTAAAGCCACAGGATTGGATGAGAAAGGAGGCTGAGCACCGAGCCCTGGGGTACTACATTGTCCAGAGGTTAGGGAGATGAGTGGGGATTGGAAGCCAAGTGAAAATGGCATTTGAAGGAGGAGAGAGCTATCATGACACGTAGGCTGCTGATGACGAGGCAAGTGAGGTGAGGACTGAGAACTGATCATTGGGTTTAGCAGTGTGAAGGTGACCTGGACAAGAGCAGTTCCAGTGGCATGGTGGCCCACATCAGAGATGGTTAGACAGAATGGGAGAAGAGGAGCAGAGACAGTGAGTTCAGACAGCCTATCAAGGAGTTTCGTTATAAAGAGCATAGAGAAATGGGGCAGTTGCTGGAGGGATGTCAGATAAATTACTGAGCAATGTCTAAGGAGGGGAGAAGACTTAGGACCTGGGACATGGGTTTATCTTCCCTAGGAACCTGGATTTTTCATCCTGAGGACCACGAGAGAAGGTGGAAATGGGGTAGTTGGGAAGATGTGGTGGGAGTTTGTGGAAGTTCTCTTCCAATTTTTTATTATTTTCTTGGTGAAAAATGAAGCAAACCATCAGGTGCAAATGAGGATGAAGTACAGATGATGGAAGTTAGGAAGGGTCAGTTAGTAGGAGACAGCCATCTACATAAGAGTGGGAGAATGGATTTGGAGGGGTGAGATTCTGAACTTGGCTCTCAGGGCTCTGCTTCACCCCCTGTCCAGCCTCTTCTCTGCTTTTACTTTCCAGCTACACTGGCCGCCTTTCAGCCTCTCTGCCTTTTCCCTTTGCCAGGAAGAGTCTTCCCCTTGCTGCTTGAGAGGCCTGTGAGACATCTAAGTGGGGACAGCATGGGGGCTGAGAGATCGGCCTGGAGGGTGGGATGGTGTGGTAGAGAGGCTGAGAGGAGGGACAGGAGTGGAGAAACAACTTGGGAGTTATTGACACATTCTCTTATGAGGTGAATTCCCTGCTGTCACCAAGCTTATGTTCTAGTGGGGGGATGGGAACCACATAAACGAGGAACTGTGTGTCCACCAGGAGGAAAATAAAGCAGGTAAGATGGTCAGGGAGGGAGTGGTCAACAAAGCTTTACTGAGAGGTGACATTTGAGCAAAGACGTAGATGTCAGAGTGAGCTGAGCAGATTTTTGGAGGAAGAATAGTGTAGGTGGAGAAGATGGCAGCACTTAGTATGTCAGGGTAGCTGGAGTGGAGTATGGTGATAGAAGGATGAGGAGGAGGGCTGGGAGGTACTGGGGCTTATTGGCCACTGCTAGGACCAGTGTTCATGCCAGGTGAGATGGGAGCTGTTGAGGGTTTTGAGCAGAGGGACGTAGTCTGACTTACAGGATAACAAAGCCTGTGGCTGCCGTGTGCAGAACAGGATGTGGGGCAGAGGAGGAAGCCAAGATTGCATAGCTATAGCTGTCATCTTTGTCAGGAATGGGTGACCTTCCTGGGATCTAAGAGTGGGCAACTGGTAGAGGAGAGACTGGCCGAGGAGTCTGAAGGTTGGAGGAAGCCGAGAGGGAGCAGTGGTTTCAGAAAGAGAGGGTGTTGAAAGCTGCAGAGAGATGGGAGTAGAAATCTGAGAAGCACCTACTGGATCTAGCAAGGTGGAAGTTTTGAGGGGCCTCAAGGAGAGTAGCCTCAGTGGTGGAGTGGGATCGAGAGAGAAGGAAGGTGAGGAAGTGATGCCATCCGTGGCGGAGGGACACCTTTCTGCTGTGCTTGTTTGGTGGGACTATGGGGCTGCAGAGCTGCATGCTTTATTTGCTTTGATGAAGGATGCGTGTGCAGGGCTGGGTGCCGTGGGTACTGGCGTTGAGGCCTGGGAGACTGGCCCGACTGCTGGGGCATGGATGAAGTGCATGCACTTCTTTGGGTATGAAACCCAGCCTCATGAATGGTGGTCATAGAGATGTCCTGTTTTGTAGTTCTCAGCTCACGCCCATTTTGACCAGAAGGCATGTCCCTACCAGCTTTGTTTTCAAGAGGCCCTAAGCATCTCCAAAGATAGCTCTCAGTACAGCACAATGGGGAGGAGGCTGGGATGTTATGGGCGGCTGGCTTTTTGTTCCACATCACCTTACTTCAGGAAGCTCCTTTCTGTTCTGTACCTGGAGCTCCTCCAGTCTGTCTGCCTATCCCTGCTCCCTCTGCTTTGCTTCCCCACGCCCTGTACCTGCCCCCAGCATTTCTTTCTCTGGCCTGGTCACTTGGCCACCAGGTGTCGCCCTGGCAGCCAGGATCAGTGCTTCTGGCCTTTGAGGTGTGGTTTGTCCATAGGAGGGTGCTAGTGGCCCAACTTTTCCCCCACGGGGGAAAATAAGTCACTTGGCCCCCTCTTCGGGAATCTTCAGAGCCACTGGTGCTTTTGGACTGAGGCAAGGCCTGACTCTGGATAATGGGAGAGTCCCTGAGATGTTCAGGTAATGAGAAGTAGGAGTTGCTAGGGCCCAAACAGCAAAGCAAGGTTGAAAAGGGAAAGATTATGCCATGTGGAAGCAGGTGATAGTTAAACAAAAAAAAGAAAAGAGAAGAAAAAGGAAAGATTAAAGAAACCTAATCCGTTGAGCAGTGACTAAGGTCGGAGAGGAAGGAGAAAGCTTATGGAAGGCAGGAAATGTGAGATGGGAGTTAGTGGTCTGAAAAGTCTGGAGGTGGAGGGCAGAAGGAGAAGGGCAGGTGTGAACCTAAGAGAAGTTGTCCTCTGTGGTGAAAGCAGTTCTTTTCCCCGGGAGGAAAAGAGGAAACCTCCCAGAGGAAAGCTGAGAGTTTGCCTTGGGACACAAATGACCTGTGTCCTTTTGTCCTCAAATACAGTTGAAACTCTGCTTTTCCAGTGCTGAGGCGGCCCTTGCAGTGTCTGGGAAGTTGGTTTTGAGGGTCTTCTACAGAAATGAGCCAGGATCTTAATCTTCCCTGAACTCCCCACAGTTCCACAACTTCCCAGGGAGTCTTCATGAATCTTTGTGAGCCTTTGTCAGCAGGGACATAACTTAGGCTTGAGAACTTTCTTTCATATCAGAAAACTGTGCACCAGGATTCTCATCCAAGTCACAGCAGAGAGACCTGAGAGATGTGGGCAGGTGGGTGGAATGGGAGAGTCTGGTTGTGTGGCATGGGGAGGGAGGTGGAAGGCATGATCTACATAAGTTCTTCCCCAAATGTGTTCCATTGTCCAGGAGCACCCAGGGAAAGCCTGAACACCCTCTTGCCACAGGGGCTGCAGCCTCTGGACCCAACAGAGTGGTGCTCCGTCTACATGATTTTAGTGGAAATTAGTCTGAGCTGTGCCTAGGCCTTGAACCTGACTTTTGTCCAGCCTTTCTCCATTATGAGCTGATCTGTCTGGCATCCTCCTCACAGATCTCCCGATGACAGGGTGCAGCCCTGTGTTTGCCATGCAGCACATCGTGGGTGGGTCCCACGTACTGGTACGGAGGGGTCTCCTTGGAAGGGACCTCCTTATGATCAGGACTCTCTGCAGCCCAGGCCCCAGCCAGCCTGGAGAGAAAAGACCTGAAGAGGCAGCAGCCCTTGGGCTGTATCACCGCCTCACAGTGCTGGGAAGAGCCCTGGGGCACAGCCTTCAGCAACGAGCATCCTCCACAGCCAAGACTTGGTGGGACAGATATGAAGAGTTTGTCGGACTCAATGAAGTTCGAGAGGCCCAGGGAAATGTGACTGAGGTGAGGAGGGAGCTGGGGAGGTTGGCCCTGTCCTCTGTCTTGGGAAAGGTGGCGTGGTGGCTGCTGCCAAACAAGTCATCAGCCATGTGGTGCTGGGAAGCCACATCCAGACTTGCCTTTTCTTTTCTTTCTTGAGACAGGGTCTCACTCTCGCCCAGGCTGGACGGCAGTGGCATCATCATAATTCACTGCAGCCTCAAACTACTGGGCTCAAGGGATTCTTCCACCTCAGCCTCTGCACCTCAGGCCACTGCACTGCAGCCTGGACAACAGAGTGAGACCTTAAAATAAACAAACACCATAGTAATGCCTTTCATGGTGTTATACAGCATAAGTAAGGCAACACGGGAAGTAGCGTAGAAATATAGGTTCCTTACAGTGGTTTGTATCCGGCCAGAGTTGACTAGGTTTGGTGTGTATATTGTTTGCTGTTTTCAGGTTTCTCAGGGGCATGTTATTTCTACTTGAATGGATTAAAAATCTGGTGATTCTGATGGGCGTGGCCTGGGGCTGCACTTTGAGTACTACTGAGTGAGCCAGGATTAGTATTTAAGGGAGTTTATTTCCACCCTTTGTAGCTTACACCCCAGTGACCTCTTCTTAGTCACAACCTTGTTGGGAATGGAGGTGAGCCTGTGTGGGGGTAAAGAGAAGGGACAGATGGCCTCCGTTGTTCTCTCTGCAGGCAGAGAAAGTGTTCATGGTGGCTCGAGGGCTTGTCGGAGAGGCTCGAGAGGACTTGGAAGTTCAGCAGGCCAAGCTGAAGGAGGTGAGGGACCGCTTGGACCGTGTCTCCAGGGAGGACAATCAGTACTTGGAACTGGCTACTCTGGAGCACAGGATGCTGCAGGTAGGCACATTGGGAGGCAGCCCTTTCTCACCTGGACAGTGACTTTGGTCTGGCAGATCATGGAGGGGCCAGGTGGGAACCCTGGTGGACAGAGGCCAGAAGCCCCTATGGAAGGACAGGGCCTCAGGCTTCCAGAGCCTGTCTGCCCACTTCTTTCTATAGTACTAAAGTCAACAGTCCAGGGCACTAGACTCTGGGACCTAGATTGCTAAGGAGGGAGTCCCATGGAGGGGCTGGCCCAGGGAGTGCCAGACACTTTCCTTCCTATAGATAACGTTTTGTAGATACCAGTCCACCTCTGGACAAACCCAAGACTGCTCAGGTGGGAAGATTATGCAGCTTACTTTGACCACTCCTGATTCCTTTGCTCCCCCCACCCACCAGGTTTATGCTGCCTTCATTTGTTCAGCATGTGTTTATGGAACATGTACTCTGTGCCAGGCACAAGGTAGTGGTGGTGGCTAAGGCTGGAGGCCCACCTTGCACCCATGTAACATAGCTTTGCTTCTGCAGGAGGAGAAGAGGCTTCGCCTGGCTTATCTGCGTGCAGAAGACTCTGAGCGAGAGAAATTCTCTCTCTTTTCTGCAGCTGTGCGGGAAAGTCATGAGAAGGAACGCACAAGGGCTGAGAGGACCAAAAACTGGTCCCTCATTGGGTCAGTCCTGGGGGCCCTGATCGGTGTGGCTGGCTCCACCTATGTGAACCGCGTTCGGCTACAGGAGCTGAAAGCCTTACTTCTGGAGGCACAGAAGGGGCCTGTGAGTCTCCAGGAGGCCATTCGAGAACAGGCATCTAGCTATTCCCTCCAGCAGAAGGACCTTCACGACCTCATGGTGGACCTGAGGGGCCTGGTGCACGCTGGGCCAGGCCAGGCCTCTGGGTCACGGGCAGGTATTTTCCCCACCCGAGACAGAGACACAGATGTCCTTTCAGCTGCCTTGAAAGAGCAGCTCAGTCATTCCAGGCAGGTCCAGTCATGTCTAGAAGGTTTACGAGAACAACTTGATGGCCTAGAAAAGACTTTCAGTCAAATGGCTGGGGAGGTTCAGCTTGCAAAGGCGTTACCCACAGGCCTGGTGGAGCCAGCAGACAGGGCACTGCCCAGCTCCTTGCTGGAACAGGGGAGCATGATGTTGGCACTGTCGGATACGGAGCAGAGGCTAGAAGCCCATGTCAACAGGAACACCATCTACAGCACGCTGCTCACTTGTGTGACATTTGTGGCCACACTGCCTGTGCTCTACATGCTATTCAGGGCCAGCTAGCCCCAGGACCATCCTCTGGAGTGTGGATTTAGTTTGAGAATCCCAGCAATGAGCTGAGCTGGGGCGCACACAACCTCAGCCTGAAGGAGCACCATCTGTGTGGCTCACCAGCAGGCATACTTTGCTTTGTAGGCAACACTCATTTATATTAATTACCAAAACTTTGTGCTAATGTCCAATTAAAATGTCTTAAGTTTTTATTTAAAACAATTTACTTCAGACTGAGTTTTGTTCCTTGGAAATTGAGATCCATGACTCGAAGATTGGGCCTTGAGTTAGTGTCATCACCCCTTTGGTTCTCACATCTCTTGGTCATTTTTTCAGGACTGTTTTGAATGTCTCCTGAGGCCTGGATTTTCATTTTGGATTTCCTGGCCTGCCTTCTGCTTGTCTGACCTTCCTGTGTCAGATGGCCTGTGGGTTGCAGTGAGTGGAACCTAGCCTGCTGCCTGCTTATTGGGGACTCTGGTTACTTTCCTTCTTCTGGATCACTTTCTCTGTCATAGGGGGAGAGAAGTGACCAGAGGAGAGTAGTGAAGAGAGACTGGGGGAATGGTTGATAAATGTTGCTGGGGACAGAGCTTGGTATGGTGGCACACACCTACAGTCCCAGTACTCGGGAGGCTGAGGCAGGAGGATCACTTGAGCCCAGGAGTTCAAGTCTAGCCTGAGGCCCATCCCTTCTAGCCTGTTTCCCACAAAGCACCCTCCCTTCTTGGAGCCTCTGCTCAGACTTGGGCAGCAAGCATGCCCCAAGTGGCCCCCTGGGTTCTCTGAACCTCCAGGGACCTAGTCCTTCAGTTATTTGGTCACTCCATCCTTGATGTATAGTGGTTCCCCAGAATGGCATGGGATGGAATGACCTCTGCACTTAGTGTTCACACTCCTGATGGGGTAGGAGGTGCCATATCTGTGCACAGATGAGAGGGGTGTGGGATTCTTAAGTCCCAGATTCCTCTCTGGGGCAGGGTAGGTCCTGAAGGGTATACACTTGAGTGAATGGATTTGGGGAAGGGAAGATTCTAGGTGTGTGGAAAGGGCCCCACAAGCTGCAGAAGCAGGAAAGCCAAGGTGGGTGAGTAAGTTGGGGCAAACTGTCCTGGCTGTGATGGTGATGAGTGTGGGGGAGTTGTGGGGCTTAAGGTAGACAATGAGGTGGAGGACCTGGAGTGCCAGGTTGGGTCCCTGAGGACAGAGGCCAGGGGGAAGGCACTGGGGAGGGATGGCCATGCTGGTGCAGACAAAATGCTGAGAGCCTGGACTCAGGTGTTAGAAGTAGGGATGGAGGAAAACAGGTGACCTGAGAGGTTGGGAAAGGAGAATTTGAAAGGCACAGCCTGGAAGATGAGAGTGACAGCAGACCCTTGGTGATGGGTGAGAGGTGGGAAGAGGGTGTCTGTAGTGTTAGCTCTTAGGGCAGTGGCCAGTGTGGATGACCTCAACTTCCTGGTTGAGGCTCCCCTAGCCTGTGTAAGCCTTGGTGGCTTTCAGGTGATGTATATTTTGCCTCCCAGGAAGCTGTGCTGATGGCCTTGAGCCAAAGTCCTCCAAAAGTCCTAATAGGATGGGCTGGGTCCCGGCTTCTGAGTGTTTTGAGAATGCCAAAGTGTGAAGGGCCCTGCACAGGGCACAAACGGGCCTCAGAAGAGAACCCATCTGCCAACGTTTCCTCTGCATAAGGCCCAGGTGTTTGCCAGTGAGGGAGTCCAGACTTGCCAGGGCTTCTCAGCTTGGGGTGGGTCCAGGTACAGGCCTAGGAAGAAAGGAAGGAAATGAGCCCTTGCTTGTGCACCCTGCAGCTGAGGGGCCCCGCTGTAACAGCCCGACTAGGTGGTATTGACCCCACTTGCCGGTGAGCAAATAGGCATGCGGGGGGAGGGTGTCAGATTACACGGTTTAGTGGATAGCACGTGCCCAGGTCCAAAGCCTGTGCTTTCCTCAAACAGCCAGAGGTGGGGGCCGGAAGGAGGGGCTGGCTGTTGGGGTCTCCTGGGAGAAGGGGCGGTGGCCCGAGCCGGGTGCGAAAGGGAATTCAGGTAAAGAAAGTTGGGGGAGGACGACCACGGGAGGCGGGTACAGGAAGGGAAAGGGGAGCGCTGGGCAAGGCGGGCAGAGGGCGCGGTGGCTAGCAAACAGGCCCGGCAGGTGAGCAACGCGCAGTGCGACCCGACCCCGGCGGGGCGGGAAGAAGCCGGGGCGCTGCACCACCTGCACCTGGGGTTAGGGGCACGACCCCTACTTCAGCCCCACCCATCCCAGGAGAGCGCCCAGTTCCAGTTCCAACGCTCCCGCAGGTGAGACTCGGCGGGGGCGGGGCGGGGCCGCCCACGCTCGGGACTCGGCTCCTCACCCTCCCCCGCGACCCACGTTGCCATGGCTACCGCCGCTGTGCAGCCTGCCCCTCCCCCACGCGGGAGGGGTCGAGCCCCCCGCCCTAGGCAAACGCGGAGCCCGCGGGGCTGGAATGCGGGGTCCCGGGCGGCTCGGGGCCGCGTGCCCGGCTCTCCCGGCTGCTTCCGGCCTGGCCCGGGCGGCGGGCGGGGGGAGGGCGGCCCGGCGGGCGAGGGGGGAAGGAGCGGAGCCGGCCCGGCCGACGCGGCTTTGTCTCCTTTGTTCCCGGCGGTGGCAGCGCCGCGGCGGGAGGGGCGGGCGGCGGGCGCAGTTTTCCGCCCCTCGGTCTCCGGGTAACAGCTGCGGCTCCGCCAGACCCACCTCTGCGGGGGGAGGCCGCGCGCAGATCCTGCGGCCGGAGCGGCCGGCGCCCGCCTCGGCGCGCACGTCCCGCGGGCCGGCCGGTGGTGAGTGCAGGGCTCGGGCCGGGCGGCGGGCACCCAGGCTCCGAAGTGGGGTCGCCCGAGGCCTCGACCCGCCGGGCAGGGGCAGCCCGGGCGAGTGGTGGGCGGCTTCGGTCCTCAGAGTTGGGAGCACACTTCTCCGCGCGAAGGGAAACTCCGGCGGCTCCGCCTGTAACGCGATTGGGAGACTGAGGAGGTGGAGCTGCTCCTCCGCGCCCCCTCCTCGCCACCGCCGCCGGGGACCGGCCAGCCCCTTCCCCGCCCTTCCAGGGCCACTGGTGGGGTCCTCGCCGCGCGGGCCGGGGGTAGGGAGGAGGGTCGAGGCTGCCCCTCAGTAGGAACAGTCCTTCCTGGTTGTGCCTGGTGGGATTGACAAAGGCAGACCTCTAGCCTCTGACACCCAGGGAGGGACCCTCCTGTCCATACACCAACACTTTCGCTGGGTGATTGATGAGCGCCTTGGGTCATCGCAGGTGCTTGGTAAATGGTGGAGCTCCCCGCCCCGCCTGAACACGCAGAAAACGGCGGGCAGCGCGCACTACTGCACTGTCAATGAGTAACTCACCTCTTTGGTGGACTCTGGAGTATCAGGAGTGGGGAGAGGGAAGGCCAGGTTCCCACTAACCACCAGACAAGGTAAATGTGAGTTGTATAGCCCCTCTGCAGGTAGGAAAGGGCCAAGTTAGTGAGCCCCTTTGGTTGGTGAGGACAGTTCCAGGGACATCTTGAAAGTGCTTACTCTTTGCAGACAGAAGTTAGTCAGTCTTGATTCCTGCTGAAGAGGTTCAGAGAAAGGTGGGCCCAGAAGAGACCGCCAGGCAGGCCTGGGCACAGGCAGAGTTAGGCTTTGGCTGTGAGCCTGGACAGGGCCTGAGATGTGGGGAGTGTGCAAGATTGGCCGTGGAAGTTGGGGATGTGAGGCCTGGTTCCAAATCAGCCTTTTCAGTCTGCTCTGGCCTGGTCCTTAATAAAAGTGAGGCCAACAGCTTGCCCTTTGAGAGGGACATAAGCTTGGAGAGGGACATAAGCCCTGTATCTCCCCTAGTGGCTGAGTTTCTTTGGCTGTGAAATGGGGGTTCATTCATCATGCAGGGAGCACCTGCTCTGTGCTAACATCTGTGTAAGTTGCCGAGGCCTCCGAATCATACTCCTTGCCTTCCAGTAGCTTCAAGTCTAGAGTGGGATGGTGAAACAGGGAGAAAGGTGGTCTTGGTTGGTGCCACTAGTGCCAGGAACACACTATATCACATTTACTGGTCAGAGCATTCCTGCATCCCATTCTACAAATGGGAAACCTGAGGCTCAGAGAACCCCAGGCAGAGCTGCCATACACCCCTCGGTGGTGGCTGGATATGTCCATTCCATCCACCATACAGAGTGGCCTCCTTAGGAGCCTGGGGGGGGGGGAACAGGGGGCTCCCCAGGGAGATGGTGGTTCAGCGTAGGAGTTAATGGGATAGAGAGGGAGTGGGCATTCCAGGCAGTGTGAAGAGCCGGTGGCAGCTGGAGGAGTGAAACGGCCTGCAGTTCATGCCAGCAGGAACGAAGGGCACGTGTGGGGGAGCACTGGCATGGGTCGGGTGGGAGAGGTGTAGACTGGAGGGGTTAGGCCTTTATCCCTCGGGCTCTGGGGTGCCCCAGAGTCTCTGGGGTGGAGGAGATATACCCTAATTCTGCTTATGGATGATCCTATGAGGTTTGATGGGTGCTAGGTTGGAGGGGCTGAGGGCTGCTCTGTGGCGGAGGTTAAGTTAAATGTGTGCCCAAAACAGAGGAGAGCAGGTCACTGCCCTTCTTCCTTTCCTCCTGCCCTTACTCAGGGCATGCGGGAAGGGGAAGGAGTGCCAGGCCTGGTTTCAGGGGAGGACTGCCACTGAAGAAGCCAGACAGCTTTCCCTGTCAGGGGCTGGGTCAGCCTCTGACCTCGTATGTGGTCTGGCCAGGGGCTGTTCTGATCCCGCCCATCTCTTCCTTGAGGCCCCTCAGTCCAGTTGTGATTTCACATTTGGGGAGTGGTTTTATTGCTGCCCCTTGAGAGCTGGAGATCCTTGGCAGGCAGTAGGCTTTGAGCAAATATTTGTAAGCAAATGAAGTAGTGATTGTTGGTCTAACTGTGGGACCCTATGCCCAAGGCACATCCCTGGCATGAGGTGGCAGGAGGAGGGAGCAGTAGCCAAATGCAGGAGGTGGCTTCTGCCTATCCTTAGGCGGGCCCTGTCTTCCCAGAGCAAGAAACTTTCTTTCCTTGTCCCTTGGAAACTAGGTGGGGGCTCCTGGGCAGCCTGGCCTTGCCACAGTCCTGAGATTCTGGCCGGGTTCGAGACTTTCCCTGCTGCCCCCTCCCCCTCACCCCCTTGGGTGGCAAACAGAGGCAGCCTTGTTCCTGCTCCCATAGAGCTGCCCTGTTCTCTGCACACTAAAAATGGAAACCCCCAAGCTATTTTGGGAGCAGTGCCCAGCCAGGCTGTGGCCAGGGCCCCCCTGCTCCCACCAGGCTGTGGCCACAGTGTCCCTGCTCCTACTAGGCTGCAGAACCCTCCTTTGAGCCTTGCCCCCCTCCTTTGAGCAGCCCAGCCCTGCTCACTTTGGGGCAGCCTCAGGAGTACCCTCCTCAGGCCTGTGCCGGGATGAGCCGACTTGGGCTGAGAGAAGCCTGTGCTTGGGACGTTCTGCACAGACAGCCCGGCTGCTGGGTGGTGGGAGGGGCTGGGCAACGTGGCCTGGGCACAGGCAAGGAGAGGAAGTGTCTCCCAGTCTGGGATGCATGGTTTGTCCCAACACTTCACCAACTTTGGTGCTCCTGGCTGGGGACCACTGAGGGCTGGGGAAGGTAGTGTTGCCATGGCTTCTCGGTTCTGGGACTCAGGAGCCTCAGCTGGGGCCCGGGGAGGGGTCTGTGAGGAGAGCAGGCACCCAAGTCTGGGAGGTCCTTTGGATGCATGTGGGGATGGGAGGCACAGCCAGGCATGGTGACTTCCTCTAGAACACTACCCTCTGCCCCCTTATCCCTCATCCTAGGCACTGGCACTACTCCGGCTGGCAGGAGAGGAAATAGCAAGGAATGGCCTGGCTTCTTCAGCTCTTTAGGAATTAGGGCTCGAACTAGGAAGTTTGTGTGTCTGTGGCGTCTGTGGTGGGTGGAGGTGACATGCCTGTGCTGAGTGTGTTTCTGTGTGTGTGGGGTTGTCTCTATATGGATGTATCTTTATTCGGCATCTGAACGTGGGGGTGTGTCTGTTTCTGTGTGTGTTCACTCTGCTGTGTGTACAGACTATGTCTGTATGCATCTGTGTGTGTGTTTGAGTGCCGTGTGGGGGGTGTGCGTGCAGGTGGGTGGTATGTGAGCAAGTGTGTATCTGCCAACGTGCTGGTGGTCGTTTGAGCTAGGACAGCTCCTGGCCTGTGTGGAAGTAGTATACCTGTGTGCCCTGACAGGGTAGAATTTGGGCAGAAAGAGGGACCCCAGAGGGAGAGGGCCATGCTGGTGGCCTGTGGGCCCTGCTGGCCATGGGGCTCCCTCCCAGCTGACCTTTCCCAGGCCCCTCGGGTGCTTGGCTCTGCTGCCCTCCCCCTCCTCGTGTGGGCTCCGAGGAGGCGTGCTCTGTGGAATGTGTTTGGTGGCGGAGGGCCAGGCTAGGCCCAGTTCCACCAGCAGGCAGGGCAGTGGGGAGGGGGCACTTTCGTGTCGCCTCCCTGGTGGGGAGCTTAGGGCTCCCACATGCCTGCAGACCAGCTCCCAGCTTGACACTTTGCTTTCCCCCTGGCTAGGTGACTCCCACACAGGTCATGCTGTTATCTGCTGATCCAGCCAGCCCTGCCAGGTGAGCCTGACCTCACACCTAGGCATCTAGGAGCACCTCTCCGAGGTGCAGCCCAGCCTTTCAGGCCCCACCCCTCCCAGCTAGAACCTCCCTCTTCTCTCAGGTCCATTGGCTCTGTGGTTATTACCCTTCTGGATTCCTGGCCTAAAAGGCCCTGAACCCAGTTCTTATCTTGCTCTAACATTCTGGTGGCCCATGAGACCCCACCCTCCCTCTTCCTTTTGCCTGGGAAGCTGACATCCCTGCAGAGGGCCCTCTCCCTCCCTGGGGTCTGGGCCCCTCCTTCCCATCACCTGCTCTCCAGCCCCTTCCAGGCCGTCGCCCTCTGATCCTTGTGGTAGTCTGGGGCAGTGCAGGGGGCAGGGGTGGAGTAGGTCTCCCAAGAGAATGGGCAGTGTTGAAGTTTCCAGGAGAAGTGTCTTCTGTTTCTGACCCCTGGCTGGTGTGTGGTCCTGGGATCCTCCTCTGCTCACCCCTTGGGTTAGGAGGGGCATCTTGTCCCTCATCAGTGGCTCCAGGGTGCTCTGGTGTCCATGTGAGCCCCACTCGACTTCTCTCCCTACCAGGTGACCATGCCTGCCCTTGGCCCAGCTCTTCTCCAGGCACTCTGGGCCGGGTGGGTCCTCACCCTCCAGCCCCCTCCACCAGCTGCTTTTACTCCCAATGGCACGCATCTGCAGCACCTGGCAAGGGACCCCACCTCAGGCACCCTCTACCTAGGGGCCACCAACTTCCTGTTCCAGCTGAGTGCTGGGCTGCAGCTGGAGGCCACAGTGTCCACTGGCCCTGTGCTAGACAGCAGGGACTGCCTGCCACCCGTGATGCCTGATGAGTGCCCCCAGGCTCAGCCAACCAACAACCTGAACCAGCTGCTCCTGGTGAGCCCGGGGGCCCTGGTGGTGTGCGGGAGTGTGCACCAGGGTGTCTGTGAGCAGCGGCGCCTGGGGCAGCTTGGGCAGCTACTGCTGAGACCAGAGCGGCCTGGGGATACCCAGTATGTGGCTGCCAACGACCCTGCTGTCAGCACAGTGGGGCTGGTAGCCCAGGGCTTGGCAGGGGAGCCCCTCCTGTTCGTGGGGCGAGGATATACCAGCAGAGGTGTGGGGGGTGGCATCCCACCCATCACTACCCGGGCCCTGCAGCCGCCGGACCCCCAAGCCGCCTTCTCCTATGAGGAGACAGCCAAGCTGGCGGTGGGCCGCCTCTCTGAGTACAGCCACCACTTCGTGAGTGCCTTTGCACGCGGGGCCAGTGCCTACTTCCTGTTCATGCGGCGGGACCTGCAGGCTCAGTCTAGAGCCTTCCGTGCCTATGTGTCTCGAGTGTGCCTCCGGGACCAGCACTACTATTCCTACGTGGAGTTGCCTCTGGCCTGCCAGGGTGGCCGCTACGGGCTGATGCAGGCTGCAGCTGTGGCCACGTCCAGGGAGGTGGCCCATGGGGAGGTGCTCTTTGCAGCCTTCTCCTCAGCTGCTCCCCCCACCGTGGGCCGGCCCCCATCAGCAGCTGCTGGGGCATCTGGAGCCTCTGCCCTCTGTGCCTTCCCCCTGGACGAGGTGGACCGGCTTGCTAATCGCACACGAGATGCCTGCTACACCCAGGAGGGCCGCGCTGAGGACGGGACTGAGATGGCTTACATTGAGTATGATGTCAATTCCGACTGTGCACAGCTCCCAGTGGTGAGTGCCAGCACTGCCCCAGCCTTTTCCCTTCTCTGAGGCCACTGCTCAGGGAGTCTGAAGGGAAGCTGGTGGTGGCGTGGGATGATCAGGTTGATAGATATTAAGTGCTTTCTTTTTGCCTGGGGCGATAAAAGGGACCTTAGCACAGGTGTGGCATTCGCGTAGCAGAGAGTAGTACAGGGATTGGATTGGATCAGGGTGCTGAAGGGGTGGCACTTGTTTTTGTGTAGGTGGACTGAGAGGGTATTTGGGGTTCTCAGGCAGGGGCAAGGACCCAGAATGTGGAGATGAGACCTGTTGTTTTAGGTTCTTGAGTAAGAGAGGAAGGTGAGGTTGGGACTTGATTGGCTCTAGCCTCAGGCCAGATAAAAAGGGAAGAGGCACACGTGGGGACAGAGCCATTGCGAGGCGGGAGAGGGCCCAGGTGAGTGGACTCGGAGGTGAAGATGCAAGCTGTGGTCCAGGAGCCAGCTGACCACACAAACTGGAGGAAGCAGTTCCCAGGCCAGGGATGGGACAAGGTGGGGCCACAGGCAGAGGTAGGGACCAGAATGGGGCAGGAAGCCAGTGGATACTGTCCAACGTGGCTGGAGAGTAGTGTACTGCGGCAGGACTGAGGATGTGGCTGTGGAGATGGTGTCCAGGGAGGGGTGTCAGGTAGGGTGGGTAGAGAGACTAGGGGTGGGATGAGGCTGTCCAGGGAGGATGGGGCGGGGGAGGTTACCCAGGGAGGGCCTTACTGATGCTTCTTGCTGCCTGCAGGACACCCTGGATGCTTATCCCTGCGGCTCAGACCACACACCCAGCCCCATGGCCAGCCGGGTCCCCCTGGAAGCCACGCCAGTTCTGGAGTGGCCAGGGGTTCAGCTAACAGCTGTGGCAGTCACCATGGAGGATGGACACACCATTGCTTTCCTGGGTGATAGTCAAGGGCAACTTCACAGGGTGAGCCCACAGGAAGTACCGGGCCCTCCCCATGGTCTGGAGCGGACAGGCTGCTGGGGAACCAGCCTGGATGGAGCTATCCCTGTGACCCCTGGGGTTGAGAGAGATAACCTGCACTCCTCTTCCCAGGACTGGGTAGTATTTACCTGTGACTTCCCTCTAATCTCTGGGCTGGTTGGTGTGACCTCTGACTGGTCAGAAGGAAATTTTGTTTGCAGATTGCTTCAGTGGTGGGGGGTAGGAGAGGGCACAGGGCCTGTGGCTGTGTACTTGGATCCCAGACCCTGTGATCTCTGATCCCAGGTCTACTTGGGCCCAGGGAGCGATGGCCACCCATACTCCACACAGAGCATCCAGCAGGGGTCTGCAGTGAGCAGAGACCTCACCTTTGATGGGACCTTTGAGCACCTGTATGTCATGACCCAGAGCACAGTGAGTGCCAGGCATGAGCCAGGGCATGGCTGCTGGGAGGGGCCCCTAGGCAGGGCCGTGGACCCATTTGTGGGTGAGCCACTGGTGTTTCAATTACTAGTCTCACATCCTTTTTGCTGTCACAGCTTCTGAAGGTTCCTGTGGCCTCCTGTGCTCAGCACCTAGACTGTGTGTCTTGCCTTGCTCTCAGGGACCCGTACTGTGGGTGGTGTGTGCTCCTTGGCAGGTTGGTGCTCCACTGACCCTTGACTCCTCCCAACCCCATCCTCATGCTGTCAGTGTTCCTGCATAATTGTCCTATCCAGGATTCCTGATCTCAGCCCCTGATTCCCAGATCCTACGATCTCCCACCCCCATATTCTACCCTGGGCATCAGTGGCCTGCCAGGGCAGACAGAGGAACCTGGTGCCATGATCCACTCTAGGGCCCTGCCCAGGTCCTCAGGATTATAGGTGTCCCTACCCTATGAACTCTCAGTGGCCCGTGAAGGTCACAGATAGACGCTGGTCATTCTTGCTCAGGTGCAGTCGCCACTCGGAGTGCTCGAGGGGCCAGGGCCCAGAGCAGTGGCTGTGGAGCTTCCAGCCTGAGCTGGGCTGTCTGCAAGTGACAGCCATGAGTCCTGCCAACATCAGCCGAGAGGAGAGGAGGGAGGTGAATGACCAGATCGGTGGGCCCCTGGTGGGGAGGGTTCTAGGGATCAAGGTTGTCAGGTACACCAAACACCACGTGGTCTTGCACAAGTCACTTCTCCTAGAACCTCAGTTTCTTCATCTGTTACTAACTCAGACCAGAGGGTATTTGTGAAGACTTGGGGGCTGGTGGCTGCTGGTGCCTGCCCACATTGGTGCCCCACAAATGTGAGTCCTAGCCTGCTGTCCAATGGTCTTGACAGTGTATTCTGGGCTTTCTTGGCAGGTTTTCTTATCGGTGCCAGACCTGCCACCCCTATGGCCAGGGGAGTCATACTCCTGCCACTTTGGGGAATATCAGAGTCTTGCCCTGCTGACTGGTTCTGGTGTGATGTGCCCCTCCCCAGACCCTGGTGAAGCCCCAGTGCTGCAGAGAGGAGCCGGTGGGTGAGAGAGGGGTCAGCCCTGGGACTTGGGAGCCCTGCCCTCTCCCAGGGATGTGGTTGGGGCGATGTGTGAACCCAGGCAAGAGCTGGTCCCCAACTGCCCAAAGTTTCCATTCTGTGCTTGGGTTCTCCTCCCCATTCGGCATCTCAGGATGTGGGCTCTGGGTCTGAGCGCACCTCGCCATTGCTCAGCCCCGGCCCTCTCTCCCCCTTTGCAGACCACGTCTCTGTGACTGTGGAGCTCAGGTTTGGCACCGTCGTGATCGCCCAAGCGTCCCTCTCTTTCTATGACTGTGTGGCAGTCACTGCGCTCCGCCCATCTGCACAGTGAGTGCCTCACCCTTCCCCCAGCCCTGGGCTCCCCCATGGTGAGCCGTGCCCCATGGCTGTACTCTGTGCAGGTGCCAGGCCTGTGTGAGCAGCCGCTGGGGGTGTAACTGGTGTGTCTGGCAGCACCTGTGCACGCACAAGGCCTCGTGTGACGCCGGGCCGATGGTGGTGAGCCAGCAGGTAAGCATACCTCTGGGCCGGGCCACATGGGGTGGGGGGGGGTTGGGGTTCCCAGTGTGAGGGTTTTCCTGATGGCTGGGGGTCTGTGTGTGACAGACTCGCTGGCGAACGGCTGCTGATACGTCCTGCCTGTTTCGGGAGAGGACTTTTATAGCTGAGAGGCAGGGGAAGTGTGGCCTTCGTGCCCTTCCTCAGCACAGACACCCCTGGATCCTGCACCCCTTCTCCTTTTGAGAATTAATGGGCTGTTTTTGTTTCTCTTTTCCTTGGTCTCCTTTCCTCTTAACATGCCCTTTGCCTGCCTGCCTCCTGCTCCTGCGCCTGCCTGCTGAGTGGCCCTTCCCGTCTTTCCCTGCCTCCCCCTCAGAGCCCGCTTCTTTCCCTAGCCCCTCCTGCAAGAGATGCACCCACCCCCTTCCCACCCAGAGCCCCCAAAGTCCCAGTCACCCCTGCTCCTGACACCCTTCCTGTGGCACCTGGGGCTCCCTCCATAGCCATAACCTCAGACTTCCTACCTGGGGCCAGGCCTTCCCCTCTCAGCCCCTGGGGGCCGTGGGCAGGTCCCGGCCCCAGGCCTTCCCCCGCCTCCACAGAGTCACCTCTCCATGAGAAGCCCTCCCCCCCCAGCTCCCCCAACAGACCTGGAACCACTGTCCCCGCTCCCGCTGACTTCGGACCCACGGCCACATCTGAGGACCTCTCAGCCGCTCCCCCATCACCCTCAGATGCAGCAGCAGTGCCCCCCGCAGACCCTGGCCCTGAGGCCTTTCCCTCTGTGGTACCCCTGGACCAGCCCCCTGGCACTGCTCCAGCTACCCCTTTCCCAGGGGCCACGGGCTCCACGAAGCCCGCTCTGGACTGGCTCATAAGAGAAGGCGGCGAGCTGCCCGAGGCGGACGAGTGGACAGGGGGTGACGCGCCCACCTTCTCCACTTCCACCCTCCTCTCAGGTGATGGAGACTCAGCAGAGCACGAGGGCCCGCCCGCCCCCCTCATCCTCCTGTCCAGCCTCGACTACCAGTATGACACCCCCGGGCTCTGGGAGCTGGTGAGGCCCAGCCCAGGAAGGAGGCCTCGGGAGGGGATGTGGGGAGACGCAGCCCCCTGCCTGCCTTGCGATTCTGCACTGGGGGATGGAGGGGCAGGGTGGGGCCTGCAGCCCTGCACCAGCCTTGCCCCTGGAATCTGGCAAGGCAAAGGGCTGTGGTGGGCAGGGTGGGCTCCATAGGCTACCTTGCTCTTGGTGCGTGCAGGAAGAGGTGAATTGGGGGGCAAGCTCCTGCCCTTGTGTGGAGAGCGTTCAGGGTTCCACGCTGATGCCTGTCCACGTGGAGCGGGAAGTCCGGCTGCTAGGCAGGAATCTGCACCTTTTCCAGGTGGGTGTGTCCTGCCTGCTGCTGTCCTTGCAGCCTTCTTGGCTGTTGACAAACTATACACAAGCCCTGGGGCCGGGAATAGGGCATGGCCCCAGGGCTCAACCGCAATCCAGAGGCTGTGCCGGGGGACCTATGGGACTCTCTGGGACCAGCTTCTAAAGCTGCCCCAACAGCTGTGTCCTCTGTCCCCAGGACGGCCCAGGAGACAATGAGTGTGTGATGGAGCTGGAGGGCCTCGAGGTGGTGGTTGGGGCCCGGGTTGAGTGTGAGCCACCTCCAGATACCCAGTGCCACGTCATATGCCAGCAGCATCAGGTGCAGACCATGAGTACCTGGGTGGGCAAGGGTGCCCTGGCCACAGGCTGGCTGTCAGCCTGAGTTGGGTGTACCACATTTGTCCAAGCGATTTTGGGTACCCCATCTCTGACCTCTGACTGTGTGCCCCCGGAGTCCCTGTGTCCCAGTTCTGACATCTAACTTGAGAGCCCATGGGGTCCCTATACTCCACTTCTGCCTTTAACCTCCAACCTTGTGGCCCCATGGGGTCCCTGTACTCCAACTTTGGCTTCTGCCCCTGTGTTCCTGTAACGAGTCATTTTGGTCCTTTCCTTGACCACCACCTCCCCAGGCCTGATGCTTCCCCACACAGGCTCTGACCCACTCTCGTTTCTCCAGCTTAGCTATGGGGCTCTGCAGCCAGAGCTCCACGTAGGGCTGTTTCTGCGTCGGGCCGGCCGTCTGCGTGTGGACAGTGCTGAGGGGCTGCATGGTGAGCTCGCTGGGGGCCGTGGGGCTGGCTGGTGGTGGCAGGGCTACCTCTCCAGGCCTGCCTCTTACATGTGTCTCCGCCACCCCCAGTGGTACTGTATGACTGTTCTGTGGGACACGGGGACTGCAGCCGCTGCCAGACCGCCATGCCCCAATATGGCTGCGTGTGGTGTGAGGAGGAGCATCCACGTTGCGTGGCCCAGGAGGCCTGTGTCAAGGCTGAGGCTGTGGCCACCCAGTGCCCTGCGCCCCTCATCCACTCGGTGTGTCTAAACGCTGGCCTGTCTCTTCCTCACTGTTGCCCTGGGAGGGGAGAATGTGGGGCCCAAAGGTGGGAAACTGGAGCTACCTCTCTAGGTGCATGGAGGTGAGCGGTCCTTGTCCTGGAGCAGGTGGAGCCACTGACTGGACCTATAGACGGAGGCACTCGAGTCACCATCAGGGGTTCCAACCTGGGCCAACACGTGCAGGATGTGCTGGACACGGTCAGGGTGGCTGGAGTGTCCTGTGCTGTGGACGCCCAGGAATATGAGGTCTCCAGCAGGTGAGCTGGGCCCATCAGGAGCAGGGCACACCTCAGGGGACACCATGGCTGGCTCTCCTGCCCAGGGCATCCCACCCACCACTTGTCTGCCCTGCCTTCTCCTTCTTTCCTTGATTCTGGTCACAATGTCTCAGTGCTGGGGTTGCCGTTAGGCCCGGAGCACCCACCCTAGCTTCCTGCTCAGACCTGCAGGTTCCTGGTGTGGCTGTTGGGGGATCATTCCTGGGCCTCTCTGGGGCAGGGTCACTGCCCAGAGCTGACTGGTGGCTCTGCTTCCAGGCTCTGCCTAGGTGTTCTTATCTGGCTTTCTGAGTGACTGTGGATATAGTCATGGCAGCAGGGGCCTCAGATCCCAGACAGCAGTGTTCAGGAGCTGCCCTTATCACCAGCTGACCCTTCTTCCCCCAGCTTTGCCCTGGGTCACTGGGCTCCTCAGGAAGGTAGACTTGTGGCACACTTGCTGAGGGCCAGGCCCCTCTGTCCCAGTCTCTGGGGATCCCTTTTACCTTCTTGGTGCTCATGGCTCACTGAGATTCTGGGTCATGGTAACCTGGCCAGCAGTTGCAGGGTCCCAACGATGCATGAACGGGACATTCCCAAAAAAGTATCAAGCAGCAGAGCCCAATCCTGGCTCAGTGTCAGGGTAACCCAGAGAGCCTGTCCAAAATCAGCACAGAACAGATCCTCACTGTACCCTCAGAGATCTGGGTGCAGGGGGCTTGTGGTGGGTGGGCCCTGCAGTCTATATTTGAAGCAAAGAACTACTTTGCTAAAGCACAGTTTTCCCCGAATGTGTTATAACTGAGAACTAAAGTGAGTGTCTAGGCTGGGCGCCGTGGCTCACGCCTGTAATCCTAGCACTCTGGGAGGCTGAGGCAGGCAGGTTGCCCAAGGTCAGGAGTTCGAAACCAGCCTGAGCAAGAGCGAGACCCTGTCTCTACTATAAATAGAAAGAAATTAATTGCCCAACTAATATATATAGAAAAAATTAGCCGGGCATGGTGGTGCATGCCTGTAGTCCCAGCTATTCGGGAGGCTGAGGCGGGAGGATTGCCTGAGCCCAGGAGTTTGAGGTTGCTGTGAGCTAGGCTGATGCCATGGCACTCACTCTAGCCTGGGCAACAAAGCGAGACTCTGTCTTAAAAAATAAAAAATAAAGTGACTGTCTAGACAGTTAATGATTCCATAACCATGAGAATACAGTAACTTATAACATGATTTTTTTTTTTTTTTTTTTGAGACAGAGTCTCACTTTGTTGCCCAGGCTAGAGTGAGTGCCATGGCGTCAGCCTAGCTCACAGCAACCTCAAACTCCTGGGCTCAAGCGATCCTCCTGCCTCAGCCTCCCGAGTAGCTGGGACTACAGGCATGCGCCACCATGCCTGGCTAATTTTTTCTATATATATTAGTTGGCCAATTAATTTCTTTCTATTTATAGTAGAGACGGGGTCTCGCTCTTGCTCAGGCTGGTTTCGAACACCTGACCTTGAGCAATCCACCCACCTCGGCCTCCCAGAGAGCTAGGATTACAGGCGTGAGCCACCGTGCCGGGCCTAACATGATTTCTTATGAAGAGATTAAAATATATTCTGGGCCAGGCATGGTGGCTCACTCCTATAATCCTAGCACTCTGGGAGGGCAAGACGGGAGGATCACTCAAGGTCAGGAGTTCAAGACCAATCTGAGCAAGAGCGAGACCCTGTCTCTACTAAAAGTAGAAAGAAATTAGCTGGGCAACAAAAAATATATAGAAAAATTAGCCGGGCATGGTGGCACATGCCTGTAGTCTCAGCTACTCGGGAGGCTGAGGCAAAAGGATTTCTTAAGGCCAGTTGCTGTGAGCTAGGCTGATGCCACGGCACCAGAGCAAGACTCTGTCTCAAAATATATATATCTATTCTGGATGGAACCTCCCCTGAGTAGTTCACACATCACTTGTTCTGTTTTCCTGGAGTGTGTACAGTGACCGTGACAATGTCACAGGGTCAAGCCACCGTAGGCTTAACATTCTGGAAACTGATTTGCTTGAGCTTCTGCTTTCTGGCTAAGAACCAGCATTTTCTTAGACTGTTCACTATCCCTTCACTTCTATTCTCCAGATCTGACTAGAGGCTTTCAGGGACTTTTTTCATGAAGAAATCAAGTTTCTACCACTTAGAGTGTGGGCACTGTGCACGTGGTCATGGTGGAGGGCTCAGGCGGCTGGCAGGGCCGCTCTCTGGCTCAGCAGCTCACCCCCACAGCCAGCCTTACAGGGCTCCTTTGTAAATTTATGAGATAAATTCCTCCTTGTTGGGGGCCTCTGGGGTTGAACTTGAATTGTTGAAACCACAAGTATTCTCAGATGCCAGGGCCGCCTGGTGTGCCATAAGGAAGTCCCTCCAAAGTGGGGGAGGGTCTCTATCCATCCTGTGGGGAGGGGAAGACCACCTGTCAGTGGGGCAGGGAGAGGGGCCACCAGGTCTGTTTGAGGGGCCCTTGGCGCAACCTGGCACCCCTTAGCCTGTCTTATGCCCACAGCCTCGTGTGCGTTACCGGGGCCAGTGGGGAGGAGGTGGCTGGCGCTGTGGCGGTGGAGGTCCTGGGAAGAGGACGCGGCATCTCAGAGCACGACTTTGCCTATCAGGTGCCTGACTGCTGAGCCACCCCCAGCTGCCAGTGGGCCACCCCCTCTGGTGGCTGCTCTCAGCCCATCTCGTTTTGCCTTTGCGGGCTCCCCACCCCAGGCCATCTTGTGTATCTCAGCTCTCTCTCTATGGGATCCTTCTGGCCTGATGCTTGTCTGTCTCTCTTTATTCTTCTCCCGTAGGACCCGAAGGTGCATTCCATCTTTCCGGCCCGTGGCCCCAGAGCTGGGGGCACCCGCCTCACCCTGCGTGGTTCCAAGCTCCTGACTGGGCGGCTGGAGGACATCCGAGTGGTGGTTGGAGACCAGCCTTGTCACTTGTGAGGGCCACTTCCTCATCCTACAACAATCCATGCACTCCAGGGAGAAGACAGAGGGGCTGGGGTGCTGGGGAGAGCAGAGAGCGGGGACGGCCGAGTCTGCTCCTTCAGAAAGTAGCCAGGCCCTCCCTTAGCAGGGCTGCTGTGGTCGTGCCCCTCCAGGGCCACCTATTGGAGACTGCAGTCAGCACCCAAGGGAAGGGAGCTTGAGTGGGTCCCAGTTTCCTTTGCCCTTGCTCCTCTGGCCCAGCCTGGCCAGCCATCCACTCCCACCTCCTCTCCCCAGGCTGCCGGAGCCGCAGCCTGAGCAGCTGCAGTGTGAGACGAGCCCATACCCTGCGCCCACCATGTGCCCTGTGGCTGTGTGGTTTGGGGGCACTGAGCGGAGGCTTCAGCATGGCCAGTTCAAGTACACGTCAGATCCCAACGTCACCTCTGCTGGCCCTACCAAGAGCTTCCTCAGGTGCTGAACCAAGGGCGTGGCTGCATGGCGTGTGGCAGGGAGATCTTCGCAGCTGCACTGTGTTGGGGGCTTGCAGGGCTTTCTGTGGGGACTGAGAATCCCATGGTGCTGGTAGGGACAAGGGGTCATGTGGTTTGGGGCTGGGCTGAGCTAACCTAGCTGGGACTGGGCTGTGCCTTAGATCCTGGATCACCTAAGCTGTGAGTGGCTCATGGGCTGTGTTTCAGTGGAGGACGTGAGATATGGGTCCGTGGCCAGAATCTGGATGTGGTGCAGATGCCAAGAATCCGAGTGACCGTGGCCTCAGGAGTGCAGCAGCCCAGCCGGGGGCTTGGACGGAGGCGCCGAGTGGTCCCGGAGACAGCGTGTTCCCCTGGAGCCCTCTGTGTCAGTCATTCCGTAGGACATTCTTGGGCATTCCTTGCCTGCACTGGGCTAGCCATCACTCTCCCCTCGCCCCCCACCACACCCTGGGGACAGCCCTGGGTGGCTGGTACCAAAGGAGGCCCTTCGCGTCTTTGTGCGGCCCCCTTCCCACATGGCCCCTCGGTTAACCCTCCTTTGTCTTCCGTCACCCAGTTTGAGGAGCCATGCCATGTGAACTCTTCCCAGCTCATCCTGTGCCGCACACCTGCCCTCCCGGGCCCACTCAAGGACCCTTGGGTCCGGGTGGAATTTATCCTTGACAACCTGGTCTTCAACTTTGCAACACTGAACCCCACACCCTTCTCCTATGAGGCTGACCCCACCCTTCAGCCCCTCAACCCCGAGGACCCCACCGTGCCGTTCCGGCACAAGCCTGGGAGTGTGTTCTCCGTGGAGGTACTGCTCCTACTTGGACATGGCTGGGTCTAAGACCCTGCTCTCTGCTGGGCAGTGTCACTATGTGTGGTGGAGAGGCCAGGACAGCCAGGCAGGGCCAGTGGACAGGCATAGCTCCTCATCCTCGCTGTGGTGAGGGCAGAGGGGCTGGTGGGGGAGTGCCCAGTCTAGCACCTGGCAGAGGTTTGGGTCTGACTGCTTAGCTGGTGGCCCGGGTCTTGACACACTCCATGGCAGGTTCCTGAATGACAGTGTGTAAATGGGTGGTGTGGTGTGAGGTAGGCGCCCGGGCTGATCCCCAGTTGGCAGCCTGGCTCACTTGGACACAAACCAGGCACACGTTCTGGACATATGCAGGGGGTGTAGGCGGGCACTCAGGCCATAGCTCAATCCACCATCACCCATCTGGCGGGCCATCAGCTAGAGTAGGGGCTCTGGCTTTGTTAGTTGACTGGGCAGGATTTGGGGACAGCTTTATGTTCTTTATATTTTTGGCTCTGGAGAAGAAAGATAGGGATGGGTCGTGGGAAACAGGTAGAAGGACGCCACCGTGACTGTCGGCCCCACGTGCTGGGGAAGAGGTGCCGAGCTCTTGAGGGGGGTGTTTTAGGACCATCCTCCCCACATTTGGGGGTTAGGACCTGAGGAAGGGTTCTGGGTGACTGTTAGCGATCCCTTGTTCCAGGGGGAGAACCTGGACCTTGCAATGTCCAAGGAGGAGGTGGTGGCCATGATAGGGGATGGCCCCTGTGTGGTGAAGACGCTGACACGGCATCACCTGTACTGCGAGCCCCCTGTGGAGCAGCCCCTGCCACGGCACCATGCCCTCCGGGAGGCACCCGATGCTTTGCCTGAGTTCACGGTCAGTGGGCAGGCCCGGGCGGGCTGGGCTGGGCTGGGCACCAGGCATGTGCTGAGCCCTGGCTCACAAGCGGCTCCCACACAGGTACAGATGGGGAACCTGTGCTTCTCCCTGGGTCACGTGCAGTATGATGGCGAGGGCCCCGTGGCTTTTCCTGTGGCAGCCCAGGTGGGCTTGGGGGTGGGCACCTCTCTTCTGGCTCTGGGTGTCATCGTCATTGTCCTCATGTACAGGTGGGTGCAGCCAGATGTGGCTGGGCTGGGGCAGGTCGTGGGGTCCGGCTGGACTGGGAAGGGACAGACTGCACCAGGGGTCAACAAACACTTTCTGTGCAGGGCCAGAGAGTAAATATTTTAGGCTTTGCAGGCCAGGTAGTCTCTGTTGCAGCTACTCAATTCTTCCATTGTGGCACAAAGGCAGCCATGGCAGTGCGTAAACACAAGTGTGGCTGTGTTCTAACCAGTCTCTGCTTACAAAGATAGGTTGTGGAGCAGATTTGGCCTGGTCATAGTTTGCTGATCCCTGGCCTGGGCTGTGCTGGGCTGGACAGGGCGTGGGTGGGTGGGTGGGTGTGACTTGCTTGGTAGCAGGCAGGCTGAATCTCTCTGGGCTAGGCCTTGGCTTGGCTGGGCATGGACAGTCAGACCGTGTGGACAAGGCCAGGTGTGCCTGCGGCTGGGTCAGGTAGGCCTGGGCCAGTGCGACCCAGCAAGGGCTTTGGCCTCATGCGGCTTTCCCTCCTGACGTCGGAGCTGAGCAGGAGGAAGAGCAAGCAGGCCCTGAGGGACTACAAGAAGGTCCAGATCCAGCTGGAGAATCTGGAGAGCAGTGTGCGGGACCGCTGCAAGAAGGAGTTCACAGGTGAGTCCACAAGAACACCCTTCAGGGCTCTGCCCAATCCCACTCCCATCATCAGGGGTTGGCACCCAAACCTGCCCTCTTTTGCTCAACAGACCTCATGACCGAGATGACCGATCTCACCAGTGACCTTCTGGGCAGTGGAATCCCCTTCCTTGACTACAAGGTGTATGCTGAGAGGGTCTTCTTCCCTGGGCACCGGGAGTCACCTTTGCACAGGGACTTGGGTGTGCCTGAGAGCAGACGGCCCACCGTGGAGCAAGGGCTGGGGCAGCTGTCCAACCTGCTCAACAGCAAGCTCTTCCTCACCAAGGTGCCTGGACCCTCCTTACCTGGTCTTGCCCATGACTGCGCTCTCCTGGCCATGGTTTCTGAGTCTGCCCCTCCCTCCCCACCCCTTCCCTTCTCCCTGGCTGCAGTTCATCCACACGCTGGAGAGTCAGCGGACCTTCTCGGCTCGGGACCGTGCCTATGTGGCGTCTCTGCTCACCGTGGCACTGCACGGGAAGCTTGAGTACTTCACCGACATCCTCCGCACCCTGCTCAGTGACCTGGTGGCCCAGTACGTGGCCAAGAACCCCAAGCTGATGCTGCGCAGGTCTGTGGCTGTCCGGGCTTGGCGAGCTGTGGACAGTTGGAGCGGGCGCAGGGCCTTGGGTCTAGGGGTCTGTGGAATAGAGCCCCACGGCCCCACCTGCTAACTCTGCCTCTCCATCCCTGTCGTCCCAGGACAGAGACTGTGGTGGAGAAGCTGCTCACCAACTGGATGTCCATCTGCCTCTACACCTTCGTGAGGGTGAGGGAGGCAGAGGTGCCTGGGGCTCCCGTCCAGGCAGGGTCAGGCCCACCAAGCCTCGGCCCCCACACAGCTTGCACGTTCGTGTTGGAGCAGAGACTCCTGCTCGCTTTTCCTCAGTTACCTTAATCGTGTGTCCTGTCCCCTTCCCCAGCATGTGTCATGTCCCATGTACCTCTGCCACCCCGTCTGGGGGTCCTAACTGCCTGCATTCCCCCAGGACTCAGTAGGGGAGCCTCTGTACATGCTCTTCCGAGGGATTAAGCATCAAGTGGACAAGGGACCAGTGGACAGTGTGACGGGCAAAGCCAAATACACCCTGAACGACAACCGCCTCCTCAGAGAGGACGTGGAGTACCGTCCCCTGGTGAGGGTGTGCGTGTGTGTGGTCTGCAGTATCGTGCTGATGAGGGCCGGGGCAGGAGGGAGTGCAGGGGTGTGGAGCTGGGGCACCAGCCTCTGGTGTCGGAGTGTGGACAGAGTCCGCCTGACCTCTGGCTGGGTGCTGGAGAGAGCGCTTTGCACCGGCTCAGCAGGATAGAGGTTTGGGCCAGACCTCGAGGATAGGCCCTGGATGTGTACCCAGGCTTGGGATAGGACCAGGGTAGGCACAACCAGCGCCTGGGAGGAGCCAGCCCTGCCCCGGGCCCTGGGCCTGAGCTGTGCCAAGGCTTGACCTTGTCTGCCTGACCACGCCCCCAGGGGTGCGGCCTTGCCCACAAAGCCAGAACCACCCTGGCAAACAGGGCGAACACTTTTCAGGGTTTGCTTCCCCCAGTTCCGCATGAGGACTCCTTTGGGGAGATCTCACTCAGGCTCTGCTGAACCTGCTCTTGCCAGGAGGGGTGGGGTACTCGCTCGTGCAGCCTTGCCTCCGGCACTTCGGCCTGGCCAGCTCAGCCAGGCACCGGGGATCCGAGTGAGGAGAGATTGGTGCTCACCTGTTCTGCCATCTTCCCTGTAGATGTTTACAAGTGCACCACGCTAGGTCCTGGGGTCACCAGGGAGGAAGCTGCTGTCCCCGGGGGGGGAGGGGGGCAGGTAGGTGAAGAGACAAGAATTAGGGACTGCTTGGTGCTTGGGGGTCAGAGGCAGTGGCTGTCTCATGGGTTGTCCCTGCCCTTGGTCATCCTGAATATACATGAACCCTGATGGCTCCCACATGTCCTGTGTAGACTTTGAATGCGCTGTTGGCTATGGGGCCTGGGGCGGGAGAGGCCCAGGGCGTGCCTGTGAAGGTCCTGGACTGTGACACCATCTCCCAAGCCAAGGAGAAGATGTTGGACCAGCTTTATAAAGGAGTGCCTCTTGCCCAGCGGCCAGACTCTCGCACCCTGGACGTTGGTGAGGGCATGGAGAGCCCTTGGGGACCTGAGCCAGTGTTGGGCCTGGGCTGCTCTGGGACTGGCTCTGTAGGGACAGCTTATCACTCAGGGTGGGTAGGGTGTTGGGAGTCACCCCCTGGTGAGGGGTCCCTGCTCCTGGTCTCTGGAGAGATTGAGTAGGGCTGCCCCCGATGGAGGGGCCCGTGTCCCTGTGGAGGAAGACATGGGCTCCACTGTGGGAAGGGTGTCTTGGAAGCCCTGGACGAGTCCTACCTTGCCCTTGCAGAGTGGCGTTCTGGGGTGGCTGGGCACCTCATCCTGTCTGACGAGGACGTCACTTCTGAGGTCCAGGGTCTGTGGAGGCGCCTGAACACCCTGCAGCATTACAAGGTGGGAGGGGTGAAGGTTGGAGGAGGGGTGTGGGTTGGGAAGGGGGCTGGCGGAGAGATCACCAGCTGCGGTCAGCAGGTCCCAGATGGAGCAACTGTGGCCCTCGTCCCCTGCCTCACCAAGCACATTCTGCGGGAAAACCAGGATTATGTCCCTGGAGAGCGTGAGTACTGGCTCCCATCACGGTCCTCTGCCCTTGCTATGCCCAGTCCTGGGTAGTGGGGAAGGGCCTCTGGGCTCCGGGGCAGGCTTGTTCCTGTTGCCCTTCTGCCCAGAGAAGCCCTCAACCAGGTGCCCCCACTCCGGGGAAAGTTGGCAGGACCCAGGGGCCTGGGGAGGTGGCAACTGGTGAGGGGTATCAGTGTGGGCTTTTGGCACAGGGACCCCAATGCTGGAGGATGTAGATGAGGGGGGCATCCGGCCCTGGCACCTGGTGAAGCCAAGTGAGGAGCCAGAGCCGCCCAGACCTCGGAGGGGCAGCCTTCGGGGCGGGGAGCGTGAGCGAGCCAAGGCCATCCCCGAGATCTACCTGACGCGCCTGCTGTCCATGAAGGTGGGGCAGCCAGGGCTGGGCAGGGCCGGGGGCAGGGAGAGGACAGGCAGTGGGGTCTGGCTGTGGGGAGAGTGGACGCTCGTGGGATTGGGGTGGTGTGGGGCTCGCAGGCGTAGTGCCAGGAGGTGTCTGAGGCTGGGCTGATGCTGAGGTCCCCTTGCCGCTCCCCCCACCTTCCCACAGGGCACCCTGCAGAAGTTTGTGGACGACCTGTTCCAGGTGATTCTCAGCACCAGCCGCCCGGTGCCACTCGCTGTTAAATACTTCTTTGACCTGCTGGACGAGCAGGCCCAGCAGCATGGCATCTCCGACCAGGACACCATCCACATCTGGAAGACCAACAGGTGGGGCAGGGCCTCTGGGCCCTCGAGGTGTGTGGGGGCCCCTCCTGCCTCCCCAGCACACTCATTGGCCACGTCTGCCCCTCCCGCAGCTTGCCGCTGAGGTTCTGGATCAATATAATAAAAAACCCTCAGTTTGTGTTCGACGTGCAGACGTCTGATAACATGGACGCGGTGCTCCTTGTCATCGCGCAGACCTTCATGGATGCCTGCACCCTGGCCGACCACAAGCTGGGCCGGGTGAGCGGGTCGGGCAGGCGTGGGGGCTCGAGTGGGGATGGGACGGTGTGGGCTGGGGGTGGACAGTGCTGGGCACGCCCAGATTCCAGGCTTTCCTGAGATTTTCAAGGAAGAGGGTTAGGGAGACCTCTGACATCCTTAAGCCAGGCCTTGTCCCAGGGGCTCCCTAGAGGGTGGCAATGCCTCAGTCTTAAGGGATGAGCAAGGGTAGGGGGCATCGTGTGCCAATTCACAGGGTAAGACATGGGCAGCAAGCACAGCCTGGTGTGGCTAGGGCACGGGTCCTCAAACTATAGCCCGCAGGCCACATGCGGCCCGCCGAGGACATTTATCCCGCCCGCCAGGTGTTTTTGCCACTGCTGCCTGTCCTGCTTAGCAGCCGACTCGTCCTGGGCCCACAGCGCGCATGTGTGGAATGTGCGCCGTACTCTCCAACGGCCCTCCAATGGTCTGAGGGACTGTGAACTGGCCCCCTGTTTAAAAAGTTTGAGGAACCCTAGACTAGGGCATAGAAGCTGGCAGGGTGTGGCAGTAGGCCAGGGCCACTGGTCAGGGCTCACTCTGAGGGCAACAGGGGGCCCCAGAAGGCCTGGGAATGGAGCCGTGGTGTGGTTAGTCCTGAGAGTTCCGTGAGCATCCTAGCAATTGTGCAGTGGGAGGACTGGAGCGTGGGAGTCCAGAGAGGACAAGCTAGTGGCCAGATTCAAGCTGGGCAAGAGGGTGCTGGGCAGGCAGAGCTGTAGTTTGGATGTGGGGGGATAAGGAAGAAGGAGCGGTCACATAGGATCGCTGGGCCTCTGGCTGTGGAGAGCTCAGACTTGGAGGACATGAGCCTGGTGTGTGTGAGGCCACCAGGTGGTTTCCAGGTGGAGATGTGGACTCTCCAATCCCAGAGCCTGGTGGATTTGGTTCCTTAGGGTGATGCGGGTGTCTGCCTGCCAGTGCGGCAGTGCAGAGTGTGCAGGGGAGTGCCAGGTTTGAGGGGTGTGCTGAGCAGCAGGGAGCTGGGAGGCACGGAGGAGAAATGGAACGAGCTGTCTGGTGGCACAGTGATCTGGGGTGTGTTGTCATGGTAGTGACAGCCAAGAGTCCCATGACATGCAGGGTCCCCAGTGTGTCGGGCAGGGACCTCGTGTGGCTCTGCTTTGCCTGGACCCTTGGGCCACAGATGTCTTTTGACCTCTTCAGAGAGGTATCTCTAGGCCTCTGAAGAAGCAAAATGGGAAGTTGCACCCTGCAGCATTTGCGCATGCTCTCATCATTCTGCCTGCAATGAGCTGAGAACGACAGGGCCACACCAGGTCCCACGTGGCTGCCTCTGGGGCTGGGTGCTATGTCATGGCTGAGTTTTTTGCCAGACCTTTCCGGTGCCTCCCCTTCCTGGCAGAACAGCAAATGGTTCCTGGGTGGCTCAGGAATAGTCCGAACCAGGAATGAATGCCACGGGCCCTCCACGGAGCGCTGATGAGAAGGCACGCGTCCTGACCCTGCCCACGTGGGGCAGCACTGCCTCACGGTCTTTCCCGCCTTCCCCGCAGCTTCAGCAGGAGGCAGAGGCCCTGAGAATAGAAGTGTGCTGCCCAGAGCCCACGGCTGCTGGGAATTGCCTCTGGGTGTGTTAAGTGACTTGAGAGACCTGCTTCAAATCCCAGCTCAGCCACTCAGCAGTGAGGTCGTCTGTGGCAATTTACATAATTTTCTAGGTCCCAGTTTATGGATTTTTAAAATGATTACATGGAGAATAGACACCATGCTTCCCGCCCTATGTGCGGGCGCCCTGCTAAATCCAGATGGAGACATGTGGAGCTGAGAAGTGACCTCGGGGTTATCCGGGAGTTAGCTCGACCAGGGTTAGCTCGGTCGACATCAGAGACTGGCTGTTGGTGGAGGGTGGGGAGCGGAGGAGGCTCCTGCAGAAGGAAGTGGGCTAGGGCGACCAGCCGGCCTGGTTTGCAGGACTGAGGGGCTTCCCGGGATGTTGAACTTTTAGTTTTAAAACTGAAGCAGTGCTGGGAAACCCAGGATAGTCGATCACCTTAACAGGGGCTCTCATCCTTTCTTCTTTCACTGCCCTCCTGCTGGCACCCAGGACTCCCCCATCAACAAACTTCTGTATGCTCGGGATATTCCCCGTTACAAACGGATGGTGGAAAGGTACTGGAGGGGCCTGGGTGGGTGGAGATTCGGGGGTATGTGCAGCTGAGGCCGGGGGTGGGCCTGGAGCGGGGGTGGGGGAAGTGGTTGTTTGCCCAGCAGCTGCCGCACCCTGGCTCTCTGGCAGGTACTATGCAGACATCAGACAGACCGTCCCGGCCAGTGACCAAGAAATGAACTCTGTCCTGGCCGAGCTGTCCCGGGTAAGGCCTCCCTCTGCTTGGGTTGGGCACAAGCCTCCTGACACCACGGCCGTGCCGCGTCACACTGCTCCTTTGCAGGGAAGCCCTTGGGACCTCAGCAGCCCTGTGAGCTGGTTGGGGCAGGACACAAACCTTCATTATAAGAGCAGAATGTTCCAGGTGCCACTACAAAAGGCCAGGGCTCCCAACATCTCATCACAGAGCAAGCAGGGGTCTTGTCCTGACAGCTGCCACCTAACCTGACTCAGCCAGGTGCCTGGTGCCTGCAGCCCTTGCTGTGATCTGTGGATCATAGATCTGGGATTTGGCCCCAGGCCTGCCTGGCTCTGCCTGCACACGTCTTCCCACTGCTCTGCCTTCCTTGGTGGTATAGACATGCCACACCTACTCCTGGTACAGCCCCTAAACAAAGCTCTGGGGAATTTATAAGTAATGTTTCTGAAATGATGATGATGGTTGGTGACAACCGCATTACAATACAGCTACCATTTTAGGGTGTTGGTGTGTGTGCAGCCCTTCGTGGGACACTTTGATTATCTCGTTTGATCCCCAGAAGAGCTCTACAAGTTAGATGAGATGACTTCATTGTCCCGATGAGGAAGTTGAGGTTCAGAGATGTCCCCAGGGAGGGGCTTGAGAGTGACTTCAGGAAATACTGGAGTTAGACCAGAGCAGAGTCATGCTGGCCTTGCAGCCTGCAAGCAGCGTCTGTCACACTTGCCTCTGTAATTGTCTGGAATGGCAGAGGGCCGGGGCCAGAGCCTCCGAGGCACAAGACAGGCAGGGCCCCAGCAGAAACCCCAGGCCTTGCTGAAACTGCAGACCAGGCTCTCTTCCTACCACAGAGGCTCTCTGGCCCTATCCTGCCCTAGCTTGGTACGCCTCGCCCGCCCGGGGTCTCAGGTTTGCGAGGGGCTCTGCTTCCCACTGCAGGGCTTATCCTTTCCTCCACCTCAGGCCCCTCCTTCCGTCCCTCTTCCCTGGGGTCCTGGGCTGCTCCATGCTGGCGGCACCCCTCATCTCTCACCCCTCATTTGGCCTTCTCCCTAGAACTACTCTGGAGACCTTGGGGCGCGAGTGGCCCTGCATGAGCTCTACAAGTACATCAACAAGTACTACGACCAGGTGGGCAGGCCCTGGGCCCTGACTGGGTGGCCAACCTTGAGACTCCCTGGAGGTTGAGGGGATGGATCTGAGAGGGGGTCTGGCCCTGCGACTCAGGGTGTGGGGGCTCTCAGGTCTCCCCCAGGTACAGTGTGAGGCGGGCTTGGACCCTTTGGGGTTCAGGAAGTGTTCTTCAGGCATGTCCCCGGCATTGGCTGTGCTCCTCCATGTCTCTCACTCCCTGTCCCCACTCCTCTGTGGGCTCCCAGGCGTGACGCTGGCGGTTGGGGGCTGGGAGCTCTGCCAGGGCCTGGAGGTGGTGTGCGGGATGTGCTGGGAGGGACACAGCTGCCCCCTGTGCCCGGCCATGCACCCACTCAGTCCCTGCCGGAGTCTGATGCTGACAGTGTGTTGCACGTGGCCACCTCTGCAGGCGCAGGCCTGGCCTGGCTGTGTGAGCCACCAGAGAGGACTTGCGGGCATAGGACCAGGGTGGGTAAGGGGACAGTGGAACTGGTGAGGGGGCTTTCTGGGGATCCCTGGTCTGGGCCTGAAGATGTGAGCGCCCACCAGCCAGCCTGTTGAGTGCCTGATGGAATTGTCTACCCAGATGTTTGTGTGGCACCAGCGACGTGGCCAGTGCTGTTCAGAGATAAGGAACCCGCCTCATGGCCAGCCTTCCTCAGCATGGTGTGGGCCACCGTGTGGGGGAGGTGGGAGTTCGCAGTCACGTCCCCTCCTGGAGACATGGGGGGCGATGGCTGTTCTCCCCCAGTCCACTGCCCTCTCGGTTTCCACCCCTTCCCCGAGTGGCAGCCCTGTTTGTAGTTATGGAATTGCTCGTGTTTGATCAATATTTGTCTCTCCGTCCACATTCGTCTGGTCCTTATTGGGTCCCTGTCCTTGCCTGGTACCTGGCTTATGGGAACTCAGGAAGTGCTGTTGTGCTAGGTGGGCTTCTGAGGGGCTCAGTACTGAGTGAAGTGCTTCATTCCCCACCTTAATGCTCCTTAAAACCCCAGGGTGCTTTTGCTCTTAGTATCCCTCCCGCCGTGGCCCTGAGGTCGCAGGAAGTAAGCGAAGCAATTTGCTGGGTTTCTTGGGCTCCTACCCCAGTTGTGCTGCAGCAGCTCAGGAGGCCTGTTGCAGTCGGCAGTAAACGTGTAAGCCAAGGCAGTCTCCCCTGATGGTGCTGGTCTCTGTTCCAGATCATCACGGCCCTCGAGGAGGACGGCACGGCCCAGAAGATGCAGCTGGGCTATCGGCTCCAGCAGATCGCAGCTGCTGTGGAAAACAAGGTCACGGATCTATAGGGACCCGGGAGCCCTGGCCTGCTGTTGCCTCAGCCCTGCCTGGGCAGCCCTGGAACCTCGAGGGAGAGACCACCTTCTTAGATGCCTGTAGTGACTGACAAGCAGAGTTAGTAGAAGGTGACTCCCAGTCTCCTGGTGGCTCTGGCCTCAGCCCTGCTGGACTCAATGCAGGCCTGGGGCCCTAAGGCTCGTGGGGTAGTACCCAGCCAGCCCGCTGAGCCGAGTGACCCTGTGCGCCACTTCCTGCATGACACCAGTCTGCAGGGAGTTAGGGACTAAGGGCTTCCAGAGAGTGGCCGGAAGGGTCCCCAGGCCCATGGGGAGACTGTACTGTTCCTCAGTACGGGCCTTTGTCCCACTGGGATTCCGAGAGGAAGGAGCGCCCACGCTTCCTGCCCTCCTCCGTCATCCCTGACCTCAGTTTAGCTGCCTCTGGCCTTGTTGCTGCTGCCATGTCCTAGGTCCAAGAGATGAAGGCCTCTCTGAGGCCACTGCAGACAGACCCCTCAGCAGGGCTGGCTGCCTCAGGGCTACCCCTGTGGGGAGGACATCTGCTGCTGGGGGCCTTGGGGAGAGTGGTGGCACCACTGACCCAGCTCTTCATTAAAGGATAACACACTGCCTGGAGTCTGATGTGTGGGCCTGGCCCAGCCCCTCCCTGAGTATGAGGGTGGCAGCTGTGCCTGGCAGGCACCAGGGGGAGGTGGCATCTGCACCCCAGGAGAGTCTCATGGTCCCCATAGACTCGTGCTCCCAGACTGCAGGACTGGCTGGGGTCTCCTTAGCTCCTGGGCAGGGTCTACTGGGGTCAGAGCTTCCGTGAAGGAAGTGAGAACCATGTCTGGGGCAGGGTTGAAGGAGGCCTGTGCCCCAAGGCAGAGGGGTCTACAGTCTCTTCAAGGGGACCTGCCTTATCTGCAGTTTGGGTATTCTCACTTCTCTGTCCACGTTCCATTTGTCTTGAAAGGAACCAGGAAAGGACGGCATCATTACAGGCAACTCTGGGCAGAGTAGATCATGAGGACCCTTTTCCCTGGTCCTGTTTCTGGGCTTCTGGCTTCTCTGTTGCCTTCCAAGTCAAGGCATCTTAGTCCTAAACTGCCTGTGCCTGCATGAAGGCCACCTGGTGTGGTTTCTCCTGGTTGGCAGCTGGAGGTGAGCTCTGCGCTGCCTCAGCAGGAGGCAAGCCCCCCACCCACCCGGGGAAGAAACGGGAGCAGGGCCCTTCAGCCCTGAGGTCTTCAGAAGGCTCACTCCCCTGGCGCTGTGCTCACTGCCATAACCCTGTGACCCCAGCCTCCCTTGCCCTCTGGCACTGAGGCCCCGTCTACCTCTTGGAGGTCTTTAATGAGGATTTGAAGAGATGGAGACTGATGAGATTCTAGGAGGAGTCCTCTTCCCTGCTTCTTTTTGGCCCTAAATAAAGCCGTCTACAAAGTCCTTGTCCCTAACACAGCAGGAGCCATGTTGGTCTTGTCCATGCCAGGGGTGGTTGCAGCTGCTGTTCTCCGCGGGGCTCTAACATCCCTCCTCCCCCATTTCTGCACACTGGGGGGGGGGGTCACAGAGACAGATGAGCAGTCAGGCACCATCTTTTGAGAGCAAGTCCTTCCAGTGGGTGCTCCGGCCAGACTTTCACAGCTACTCAGAACGGTTCTGACTCTCCCCAGTTGCCACTCTGGCCAAAGCATGGAATTGATCCCCGGGGTGACAATCTCAGGGTGCAGGGCCGATGGTAACTCAGAGGTGGGCTTCAAGCAGGCACAGAGGGAGGCAGCCTTGGTCCACACCACAGGGACCTGGGCAGAGTCGTGCCTCTGTTCCTGGCCCAGGCCTCTGCAGGTTTTAGGAGGCCCATAGCCGGGCAGGGGAGGCTCTTGGGGGAGCAAGGCCGTGTGCCGGCATGCCTGGGCACGCACACATGGGAGGGGTAAGTACTGAACATGCTCTGAGTCATCCACTTTCATGGCTCAGCCCTCACACGACATTGTTGTAATACAAGATACAAAGAAGAAACACCTAGCATGATGAGATAGGAAACTCTAAGTCCTGACTCAAAACCATGGCCAAGAATGGAGATTCCAACACCAACAGAACTTTGTGCTTGCTCACTTGGGTGTCAGCCACAATTTCAGTGTAGAATGTTTATAATTCAGTTTGGTCAATCTTTTCCTAATTTTTTTCTTAATCAAGATTGCAGGGGTGTGCCCTCATCACTGTTTTCCACAAATCTGTTAGCATACAAAGGCCTTTGTTTCTCATTGGCACCTGTGGCTTCTTGAGTTTATTCAGTGACTTTCTTAAAAAGCACTTTCACCAATTTAAATATTGGAATCATTGTCCAAATGGTTAGAAGACCCAGGAGTTTTGTATTTTTATTAATTTTTTGATACTGAAGAATTGCATGCTAGTCTAACAGCTTAGTTTGTGCTGATGAATGTTGGAATTATCTTGAAGCCGCTCAAAACATTGGGAATGGCAGACCGACTCTGGGTCCGACTGGCTGGTGCCAACAGGGGCGCCTGGCTGTGCTGGGGCCATGGGGTGGGCCTGGCTGTCCAAGCTTTTCCACTGGGTACTCATGACTGCTGGTGCTCGTGCTTCACCTGCCAGGTTCCCTAGGATAACTCATTAAAGAACAAATAACAGACTCCAAACCAACTGGCTTTGCTGACTGATATTTTAGGACCTGTTTTTAAAAGTGTTCTGTCCTAATTAAGGATGATGGTTTATCCAATTCCAAAGATTTACCAAAAATCTAAGATAAGGATATCACCATGATGTTTGAAAGGAATGTATCCCTTGATTGCCATGTCAGGGTAGCATTTATGAGCTTGGATTATCTGGCTAATACATGCACTTGTAAGGAGACAATGGTCTCCGGGCTGGCCAGGTGGCTATTACAGGAACCCATGCAGATCCTGGAGTGTGAGGCTCAGGTTGCCGAGTCCCGGCTGCAGGTGAGCTGGTGAGGTTGGAGTAGCAGTGTGCTGCCATCTTCTGGCCACGTTGTAGAATTCATCAGAGGCGGCTACAGTGTTACTGTGTCTGGAGCTTTTTATAAAATTACCACGGGATTCAGTAGTGCTGGGGTTTGGTGGGTCTTCTTACCTTGTCTCTACGTGAATTCTGATGAGCTATGTCTAAGGACAGAGTTGAGATGGTATAACAGTGAGTGACTAGTCAGGAGAGCAGAAACCACCCTAGGTGGTTCCAACAGAGGGAATTTAAATATAAGGGATTGATTACAACAGTGTTTGAAGGGCAAAAAAGGACATAAAGTTATTCAGGGATTAGTGGCAACAGAATTCTCTATCACCTCTAAGGTGGCATAGGGGGCAGCGGTGTTGCCCATGGCCCCTGGAGCCGGAGTGAGTGAGAAGCTGGGAGCTGTGTGCTGGCTGGTGCCACAGGTGCCTGGCACCTGGCCCCACCACCGAGGCCAGGGCACCCTGCTGCCCCATTGAATGGCACCACCAGGAAAAGAGGGTTCAAGCCCCTCTTACTCTGAGACCGCCCATACCCCAGGCTCCCCAAGACCTCAGGCCGCTAGAAGCCCAGGGAGTGGAGAGACAGGAGTCCTGCCCTGGGAGGCAGGAGACCTGGGTTCTGGTTCCTCCTCCCCGACTGGGCCTCTGGGAAAAAGGGCAGAGATGTTCTGGCCTGTGGCAGGAGCCACCCTGTGTCATGGGGTTGGATGATCCCAAGCTGGCACCTGGCAGGATTTAATGAGGAAATGTTTGGCAAGGCAGGAAACAGATCATGAACTGGAAACCACGTGGCTGGAGGGAGTTTAATGAGGGGACTCCTTGGAGAGCTGTGGGCATAAGGGAAGCCAACCAGGGTTGGGGAAGTGCAGTTGTTCTCAGCCCTCAGCTACAAGGGGCAGGGACAGAGCAGTCATCAGGACCAGTGGGGCTGTGGCTGAAGGAGGAAACTTTCAGGGGAGGATGCTGATAATTACTCCGGCCTCTTGCCCCTCCCGCTGCCCAGACTCCAATCCAGTTGGCCAACTCCCGACCTGGTTGGCCAAGCCACCTAAAGCCAGAGGGCAGGGGAGCCCGTCTGGCGCAGATGGGAGGGCAGCTTTTGGAGTGCTGAGCGGTGGGCAGGTGGGCAGAAAGGGCCTGGTGCTGCCTCCAGCTGAGCACCTACAGCCCTGGGAGGCACCCAGTAGGTGCTTTGTCATTCAAAGCCTCCGGGAGACTGCCATCTCAGGAGTTGGTTCCGGCCTCCCAGCTCCTAGGATTTCCCACCATACCCCATGCCCTGGTGCTCCGTGGGAGGTGCTGCACAGTCGACCTGAAGGATCTTGGAAACCCCAACTTTTTAGGGCTGATGGGGCCTCCTCACTCTCTCTCCAGATTGGGTGGGATGTTGGGTGTGCAAATAGCAACCCAAGGAAGACATGCATTTAGCAGGGCAAGGCACGGACCCATCCAAAGGTGAGGGAGGCCAGGGCACCTGTGTTCCTCGCACCCCGACATGTGTGCAGCGCCCCAAAGCCCCCATGCAGAGAGGACCCCTCTCGCCTACGCCCACCCGGGCTGCTGACCGGAGTGGAGGCGGCAGAGCTCCCCGTGTGGGGTAGCGTATTTGTGCACATTGTGTGTGGGCGGGTGGCTGGCCCTGGGGATGGGGAAGGCTCTGCTCCCTGACGAATGAGTGATGCCCTGGTGGAAAGCCCCATGGACTTGGGGCTTGAAAAGTGGGCCTTTAGGCCAGGCCCTGGCACTGACCTCCTTGGGACAGCTGTCTCTTTTCCAAGCCTCCAGTTCCTCTTGTGTAAGATGCAGGTCCCTAACCACCTTTCCAGACGTGAAAGCTGTCACAGGAGGAGGAAGGGCCCTGGTGACCCTCACAGCTTCTCCCTGGGATTGTTGCAATGCAATTCTGAGCAGGCTGACTCACAGTAAGCTGACAACACCACGTTAGAGACCCCAGCCCGACCCAATCAGACCCAGTTTGGGTGACATGATAACTGCATCTTGGGGTGGCATGAGGTCACCTTGCCTGTCCTCTCTTGCTGTAGCCTGCTGTCACCCACCACAGCCTGCCAGCCAAGTCTCACCCGAAGTGATACTAGCCTGGGAACATCAGGGATAACTTCTGTGGAAGCCCCCTTCCTCATTTCTCTTTCAACACACTTTGAAAAATTTCTCTTCATTTTTCTTCTATTTCATATCTTTCTCCTATATCATCTTATTTTCTATTTTTCTCATTATTTTTTCATTTCCTTCTTTCATTATCCATTGCTGTTCTTTTTTTCTTTTTTAAATTTCTTTATTTTTTTGAAATAGAGTCTCACTCTGTTGCCCTGAGTAGAGTGCCATGACGTCAGCCTAGCTCACAGCAACCTCAAACTCCTGGACTCAATGGCTCCTTTGCCTCAGCCTCCTTTTTTTTTTTCTTGTCCGCCACCCCCCTCAGCCTCCTGAGTAGCTGGGACTACAGGCACACATCACAACACTTGGCTATTTTTCTATTTTTAGAAGAGATGGGGTCTCAAATTCCTGACCTCAACCAATCCTCCTGCTTCTGCCTCCCAGAGTGCTAGGATTACAGGTGTGAGCCACCATGCCTGGCCATTGCCGTTTTCTTATACTTCCTTTTCTTATCCATCACGCCCCTTTTTTATTTTTAACTAAGTCCATTGCATTTTTATTCTCTTTACTTCCTTTTTTTTCTTTGTAAAGGAATTTTACTCTCAAAACTTTACCAATCGTTTCACTTTTGTTTCTCCGACCTCTATTTATTCTAATTTTCCTAGTCTTTTTCTGACATACCGCAGCAATTTGGTCAAATATTGCTAGAGCCAGACACCCTGGGTTGAGCCCAGCTCTGCCTCCCAGCAGGGGCTGACCTTGGGCAAGGCCCTCAGCCTCTCCTCTGTCAAACGCGTGTCTCTGAAGGGTGACACACGCCAACGCCTGTGCAGTGCCTGGGTGGCGCCGGCCCACAGCGCTCCAGGTAGAAGGGCTTGCTGTCACTATCTGCCTGTTGTCACCTACTCGCTGCTCAGTTTCAGTCCTATCTTCCACCCCCAAGCACTCCCCTCAGACTGCTCCTATTTCCTCTTGGTCTCCTTTGGATTCATCTACTGTTCTCTTACCCTCTCCATTCAGCTTGCCCTATACCCTCGTTTCCAGCTTTTCCTACGCTTAGAAATTACGGAGTTTCATTTTAATGTTCACATTCTCACTTCTTGTCTCATGTCTTTAACATGATTCATGTCTGTTTATTCCACGACTGCAGCACACAGATCTCTCTTTTCTTTTAAATCTCTTTTCCTCTCCCCACTTCCCACCCATTTATCCCTCCCTTTAGGTAAACTGGCTGATATCCTTCCACTGCCTCTTTCTCCTCGGTTGTCTTGTGCTTCCCTGGCTCTCCTGCTCTACAAACCCATTTCTTCTGGAATTTCTTTTCTGATATTGTTCCCCTATTTTTGTTTCCTTTCTCTCCTCTCATCTTTCTACATTTTCTGTTGTGAAATTCCTTCTCCCCACCTCTGTGTCTTTGAATTAATTCTTCCTTCTTATTTATCGTTTACTCCTTCTGTGCTTTAATCTTAGCTGCTGATGCTTCACCCTAGGTCGTGTTCCTCTTGTGTTTCCATTTTTACTCTATGCATTGCTGTCAACGCAACCTCCTTTGCCATCTCTCCACTCTTGATGCTCTCTGCCTTATACTCCACCCCCACCGTTTTGCGCTTTTTCCAATATTTGACTTTGACTTTGCACTCTATGATTTTTCCATTGATAGTTTCCAGTTATCCCCTCCTTTATTTCACACACTAATAAGAATTTGTTGAGCATCTCCTAGGTGACACACGCTGAAGGCTCAGAATCAAAGCTGCACCTCAACAGTCTGACTCAATTTTAGTGGAAAGAGCAGAAAAATAATTTCAATATGGTGTGGATGATGCCACATTAGACAAAGGCACAAGATTTAAAAGAAGATTATATGGAACATTATGTGTCTACCCTCTTCATTTTTATATACGAGCCTTCTAAAGGTTTTCTCTTTCCTCTTTGTAATTTTTTTCTTTGTCTTTGCTATTTTACCCTATTTAATATTTTCTTATCCTTAACAGAAAATATTTAAAATGTGTAAAGGAAAATTTAGAGTACTATAAAATTTATATTAATGAACTTCTATATGAATAAAGACATAATGTTTCTGTATAGAAAATTTAATCTTACATTATAAGTTTTAGGAATTACAGTTGTAATCACAAGTATTATATTTGGGACAGGGAGCAGTGGCCATGCCTGTAATCCTAGCACTTAGGGAGGCTGAGGCAGGAGGACTGCTTGAGGCCAGGAGTTCAAGACCAACCTGGGCAACATAGTGAAACCCCATCTCTACAAAAATTTTTTAAAAATTAGCCATATGTGGTAGTGGCTACCTGTAGTCCTCATGAAGCTGAGGAAGGAGGATTGCTTGAGCCCAGGAGTTCAAGGTTGCAGTGACCTATGATGGCAGCCTGGATGACAGGGCAAGACTCTGTCAATTAAAACAAAAAGATTTGAGAGCATTTATAAAAATAAGAATTGCTTATTGCAGAAAACATGTAAAAGGAATTATAGAGAACATTTTTCAATTTAAATATTCATAATTCTATCATATAAAGGTGAGCACATTTAACTTTTTTTTTTTTGAGACAGAGTCTCACTTTGTTGCCCAGGCTAGAGTGCTGTGGTGTCATCCTAGCTCACAGCAACCTCAGACTCCTGGGCTCAAGCGATCCTACTGCCTCCACCTCCCAAGTAGCACAGCCTCAAGACGAAAGTCTGGGAGAGGCTCAAGAGCAACAGACACAGAACTCCTCCCTAGAAGGTAGAGCTATTCAGATTATCTTTTGCTTGGTGGCATGTTTTGTTAGTTTTGAAGAAGTTACTTCCATATTGTGTATTTATCTATGGCATCTCAAAAAGATATTAATCTACAAGGTGTCATTTCCTGTTACTCAACTTCCTGTTGATTAGCCTTTGGGTGCTAAGCAACAGTGACAGTAGAATCCAGAAAGTGCTGTGTGCTCTTATAAGGATAAGGGCCCAAAAACAGCTAATTGATGGATATCACTCCAACTCTTCCTGCTGATCCAAGGATCCCATGTGTAGGAGACTCTCACTGCAAAGCAAGATTCTACTCAAGGATATTTTAATGGACACATAGTCACTCTCCAACATTCTGACACATTCAATTCCAATAGAGCTGTGTTTATTATTTTTTGATTGTTTATTATTTTTTTTGAGACAGAGTCTTGCTTTGTTGCCCAGGCTAGAGTGAATGCCATGGTGTCAGCCTAGCTCACAGCAACCTCAAACTCCTGGGCTCAAGCAATCCTCCTGCCTCAGCCTCCCGAGTAGCTGGGACTACAGGCATGCGCCACAGTGCCTGGCTGATTTTTTCTATACATATATATATTAGTTGGCCAATTAATTTCTTTCTGTTTATAGTAGAGATGGGGTCTCGCTCTTGCTCAGGCTGGTTTCAAACTCCTGACCTCGAGCAATCCACCCACTTCGGCCTCCCAGAGTGCTAGGATTATAAGCATGAGCCACCATGGCCAGCCTATTTTTTGATTGTTTAAGTAGAGCTATGCTAAGACTGGTTGAAGATAGAAGATTGCATTTTTACTTGTCAACAGAAGTAAAATTATAATCTGAAGACAATATTACTTGAAATAAATTCGTTGAGGCATAAGACATCTAAATGTGCTATCTTTTTTTGTAATTCAGTATAGTATTAAATGCACTGATAATGAAATCTTGGTTTTGTTATGGTACATTAGGAACCAAGGCTCTCTTCCATTATTGTAATCCCTGCAGTGGTATCAGAGAAGACCTGAAAACATTAACTCTTTTGTTAAATTAACATGACAACCTAACATGATTCAGATTAACTTTCACTTAGAGCAAATAATTTACAGCTGGAGTTTCCCAATTTTTGTAAATTCTCCATTATAAAAGAAATACATATAAACATCAAAGATCTCAATCTTAATAAAGTATTATACGACTTTATGATATAATTATTCTAAAAGGAGGGATTTCTAATTACTTGGGAATTTCGTTACAGGGAAATATATAGAATGTTCTAGAATTTAATACTTGATTAATCAGAGAGTTCATGAAGTGTTAAAAAGAATGAAACCCTCTTTAATTCCTGAAAGACTAAGGTTTCCTTGGGATTTACTTCTTCCTTCCAGTACTTACTGATCCATGGCCAGATCGCATATAATCTCATAAAATTAAATTCATAAAAATGTTCTACCTTTTGTATGATCTGCACTGACATAGCCCTAGTCACTATGTGGCTGGGTTGGATCCTTGTACTGTGTGCTGAAAGTTTGAGAAATGCAACACCGTAATAGATTCAGCATGCCTTCTTTACAATGCTGAAGTTGGTATAATGTGTCGTGGCGTCAGCCTAGCTCACAGCAACCTCAAACTCCTAGGCTCAAGCAATCCTTCCGCCTCAGCCTCCCAAGTAGCTGGGACTATAGGCATGGGCCACTATGCCTGTATATATATGCCAACTATATATATTAGTTGGTCAATTAATTTCTTTCTATTTATAGTAGAGACAGGGTCTCGCTCTTGCTCAGGCTGGTTTCGAACTCCTGACCTTGAGCAATCCACCTGCCTCGGCCTCCCAGAGTGCTAGGATTACAGGCGCAAGCCACCACGCCCTGCATAATGCATTCTTTAAAGCATAAGTTTTTCCAAACGGCCAATGGATATATGAAAAGGTATATAATGTCACTAATCAGGGAAATGCAAATCAAAATCACAATGAGATATCCCCTCACACCTGTTAGGATGGCTATTATCAAAAAGAGATAAGTATTGGGGAAGATGTGGAGAAAAGGGAACCCTTGTACACTCTTGGTAGCAATGCGTGTATAGTCATTATGGAAAATAGTATGGCGCTTCCTTAAAAAATTAAAAATAGAGGCTCATGCCTGTAATCTCAGCACTCTGCGAGGCTGAGGCAGAGGATCCTTTGAGCTCAGGAGTTTGAGCTCAGGACCAGCCTAAGAGCGAGACGACATTTCTACTAAAAAAAATAGAAATTATCTGGACAACTAAATATATATATATAAAAATTATCCGGGCATGGTAGTGCATGCCTGTAGTCCCAGCTACTCGGGAGGCTGAGGCAGAAGGATTGCTTGAGCCCAGGAGTTTGAGGTTGCTGTGAGCTAGGCTGATGCCACGGCACTCTAGCCCAGGCAACAGAGTGAGACTCTGCCTCAAAAATGAAATATATATATATAAATAGAACCACCATATGATCCAGCAGCCCCACTTTTGGGTATATATCCAAAGGAAATGAAATCAGTATGCTAAAGAGACATCTGCACTCCCATGTTCATTGCAGCAGCATTCACAATAGCCAAGATATGGAAATAACCTAAGTGTCTGTCAATGGACAAAGAAAATGTAGTATATATATGTATATAATACCATATTCAGCCATAACAAATGATATCATGCCATTTATGACAACTTAGATGAACCTGAAGAACATTATGCTACGTGAAATAAATCAGACACAAAGACAAATACTGTATGGTCTTACTTATATGTAGAATCTAAAAAAGTTGAACTCACAGAAGCAGAGAGTAGAATGGTTGTTGCCAGGGGCTGAGGATAGGACAGTGGGGAGATGTTGGTCAGAGAGCACAAACTTATAGTAAGATGAGGAAATTCTGGGGATCTAACATACAGCATGATGATTATAGTTAATGCTGTATTGTTTACTTGAAATTTGCTGAGAGTGGATCTTGTGTCCTCACTTTTACCCTATACACATGTGCACACACACAAATACTTGGTATGTGTGAAGGATAACTAAATTGATTGTGGTAATCATTACACAATGCATATGTGTATCAAATCATCACATTGTACACTTTTTCTTTTTTCTTTAAAGTCATTGCCTTTGCATATATACAAATATTTATTAATTATACCTCAATAAAACTGAAAAAAAAAAAAAGAATGACTTAATTTTTTTTTTGAGACAGAGTCTCGCTTTGTTGCCCAGGCTAGAGTGCCATGGCGTCAGCCTAGCTCACAGCAACCTCAAACTCCTGGGCTCAAGCAATCCTACTGCCTCAGCCTCCCGAGTAGCTGGGATGACAGGCATGCACTACCATGCCCAGCTAATTTTTTCTAAATATATTAGTTGGCCAATTAATTTCTTTCCATTTATAGTAGAGACAGGGTCTCGCTCTTGCTCAGGCTGGTTTCGAACTCCTGACCTCAAGCAATCCGCCCACCTCAGCCTCCCAGAGTGCTAGGATTACAGGCGTGAGCCACCACGCCTGGCCAAGAATGACTATTTGAAACAGCAATAACGTTTTAAGGGGTTTATGATATAATGGAAGTACAAAATATAAAAATACCAAAAAAGGAAGAAAAAGTTATACTTTTTTTTTATTTCAGTATATTATGGGGGTACAAATGTTTTGGTTATGTATGTTGCCTTGCCTCCCCTCACCGAGTCAGAGCTTCAAGCGTGTCCATCGCCCAGGTGGTGCGTGTCACACTCATTATGTATGTATATACCCATCCCCTCCTCCTTCCCCCTCCCACCTGCCCGACACCCAATAAATGTTATTTCTATATGTGCACTTAGGTGTTGATCCGTTAATACCAATTTGCTGGTGAGTACATGTGGTGCTTGTTTTTCCATTCTTGGGATACTTCACTTAGTAGAATAGGTTCCAGCTCTATCCGGGAAAATACAAGAGCTAGATCACCATTGTTTCTTCTTTTTTTTTTTTTTTTTTTTTTGAGACAGAGTCTCACTTTGTTGTCCAGGCTAGAGTGAGTGCCGTGGCGTCAGCCTAGCTCACAGCAACCTCAAACTCCTGGGCTCAAGCGATCCTTCCATTGTTTCTTATAGCTGAATAGTACTCTATAAATTGTTTTAAAAATTTAAAATTTTTAATTCATTTTTTAGAGGCAGGATCTTGCTCTGTTGCCCAGGCTGGAGTACAGTGGCATGATTATAGCTCACTGCAGCCTTGAACTTCTCGGCTCAAGTGATCCTCCTGCCTTGGCTTCCCAAGTAGACTACAGGCCCATGCCAACACACCCCGCTAATTTTAAAAAGTTTTGTAGAGTTGGGGGTCTTGTTGCCTAGGCTAGTCTCAAACTCCTGGCCTCAAAGGATTCTATTGTCTCGGCTTCCCAAATGCTAGGATTACAGGCATAAGCTGCCGTGTCTGGCCTACCTCCCTTTAACCTAAATTATTTGGGAATCACAGATTCTTGTGGGATCCTACTTATTCCTGTTTTCTTTGGCAAATGACATTCTTTGTATATGGTTCTACATATTTCTTCCTCTATATCACCTTCTACCTTGGTCTCCACTGCCCTCACATTACCTTTAGAATCTATTATCTCTTATAATCAAGACAGTAGCTTAACTAGATCTCCTAAGTCACTATAACTACTTTTATATCAATTTTACAAAAGGCAATGAAAAGTTTCTTTTAAAAGCATAGGTCTAAAAAGGGGTTGTTTTTTTTTTGCTACATTGCTAAAAACAAAACAAAATCCAAAGTACTCAAAATCTTACCATTGTACTTAGTATGTGTTAAATATTTGGATTATATTCTGCAAATGTCTTCACAATTTGACACTTCCTCAACACTCCTCATCATTGATTTCAGCCACAGACTGACTTTGTCTCTGAAATAAACCAAACACATGACTGCCTCACCTTTCCCAGGTGTTTATAATGCCTAACGCGATGTCTTCTCTACTCAACCTGTTCTCCATAGAGCATTCATTGGGCTTCCTTTCCTTTATTCTGCTGGTCACAGCTTCAGGTTTATTCCCACAGAGAGGGGACAGTGGGTACTGCCCTCTGGGGAAATCTCTCGTTGAGATGATATTCCCATGAGAGTATGATCCCCTCTCTGATTATCTTTCTTCTACCCTCCCCAAAGACAGGAGAGCAGTGTCTCGGGCTTGAATGTTACTGTTCTCCCCTAGAACTCCAAATCCTTAGCTAGCGATACAAGGACAGCTGGGTAGCTCTTTGGATGTCCATCACAGTGGCTATGGTGATATGCAAATTGAAACTTTCCTGTGGTTTTAGCATTTGATATATTTTCTATTTCCTAGCCGTCATGAGCACCTTTATTCCCATCTATATTCTAAGCCTCTTCTAACCATCTCTAATTCTTAACCTCTATGTGTTTTGTACACATTCCTTTTTTGCTTAAATTTCACAGAATGTGTTTTTGGTTGCTTATAGGCAAGAACACTGACTGGTATAAATGGTTCACTTTTTTTTTGTTTTGTTTTTTGTTTTGAGACAAAGTCTTATTCTGTTGCCCAGGCTAGAGTGCCATGGCATCAGCCTAGCTCACAGCAACCTCAAACTCCTGGGCTCAAGCAATCCTTCTGCCTCAGCCTCCCGAGTAGCTGGGACTACAGGCATGTGCCACCATGCCCTGCTAATTTTTCCTATATATTTTAGTTGGCCAATTAATTTCTTTCTATTTATAGTAGAGATGGGGTCTCATTGGTTTCGAACTCCTGACCTTGAGCGATCGGCCCATCTCGGTCTCCCAGAGTGTGATGCCTTCACTTTTAAACGAGGCTTGATCTAAATTCACAATCTCAATTTTCCCCCATAATATGCTTCCCTTGAATGGTTTGGAATTGTATATTTGTGTGACCATTCATATTTTACTTTCTTAGTACCCTATACTCACTGTGATGGCAGGAACAAAGGATAAGTTGTTCCACACTGTATCTGTGTGGAGCCTGTCCATGGTCTCTGTCACAGTGCCTAATTCGCTGTAGATAATTAAGTCAATACTTCTTAATGTCACTAAAATAAATATTCTGGGCTTGCAAACACAATTATCTTTACTACATTGAGGAAGATGATGCAAGGTTAATTCCATTAGTTTCCATTTTACATATGCAAAGAATACATCACCACATTGCTGAATTTAGCATAGTTTGACACCATGTGTACTATGCTCACATTATCACATATTGCCTTGCAGATATACCTGCCAACAGAAAAAACAAGATCAGTAAGACAAAAGAGCAAGTAGGTATATCCATTGTTGATACTAAATTAGAACTTGACTAAAACAGGAATATTCTTCCCAAATTAAATCGGTCCTTTGATCACACTCTTAGATTTGATTTTGAATAACTGCATAAATTTCACAAAGTTACATTGATTATCATTTGCAGGAGCAGCAATTCCAACCTGCTCTGACATCACTGCCAGAAATTCTCAATATCTCTGATTTGAAAGATTATCTGGCTTAATGACTAGAGAGAAAGGATTTTTATTTTAAAATAGAATTCTTCTCCTTTTTGACAATACCTGCTCTACTCCAAGTGACTACCATAAAAAGTGACATATCTCCCTCCCCATTGAGAGATGTGGAAATGGTGGGACGTCCCCTGGCAATGATTCTCATTCTGTATTAATGAGGTGGCACTTTTATTCCTCTCCACTAGGAGCTCAGAAACTGTATGGGGTAGAGCCCTATTGATAATCCCTGCCTTGCACTAATCTAAGCAAAGTTGGCTCCTGTCCCCCTCCCCACCTGGGCTTGCAGGCACTGTGAAATGGAACCCTGTTGGCCATCTCCTCCCCTGAAGTAAGGTGATTAGAACTGGCATCCCTTCCTCTCCCCACCAACCACTGCAGAGACAAGTAGTAGCTGAAAACTTTCCCAAATTGGTAAATTTACAGATTTAAAAAGCTGATCAAATCCAAACACGTTAAACAGGTAAAAAAAACCCTCACACTAGACACCTCATAATCAAATTTCTGAAAGTTAAAGACAAAGAAAATAACTTGAAATCAGCCAGAGAAAAATGACACATTATCTATAGAGGTACAAAGATTACAATAACAATGGATTTCTCATCAGACATCATGGAAGCCAGAAGGAAGTAGCATAACATTTTTTAAATGCTGAAAGAAAAGAAGTTAATACACCAGTTAAAAGAGTGTAGAAAGACCCAAAATAGCCAAAGCCATCTTGAGCAAAAAGAACTAGGGTAGAGGCCTTACACTGCAGGATTTTAATATATATTACAAAGCTATAGTAATCAAAACAGCATAGTATTGGCATAAAAAACAGATACATTGACCAGTGGAATAGAATAAAAAGCTCAGAAATAAACTCACATTTATGATCAATTGCTTTTTGACAAAGGTGTCAAGAATACACAATGGAGAAAGGACAGTTTCTTCAATAAATGGTGTTCAGAAAATTGGGTATCCACATGCAGAAGAATAAAAATAGACCCTTATCTTACTCTTTATACAAGAATCAACTCAAAATGGATTAAAGACAAATGTAAGACCAGACACTGTAAAACCACTAGAAGAACACATAGGAGAAAAGCTCCATGACATTGATCTAGGCAGTGATTTCTTTCTTTATCTTTTTCTTTACAAAGATATCACTGTTTTGTTTTTTTTTTTTAAATATTTTTAATTATGGGCACATAATGATTGTATATATTTATAGGATACATGTGATATTTTGGTACAGGCATACAATGTGTATTAATTGAATCAGGGTAATTGGGATATCTATCACCTTAGACATTTATCATTTCTTTGTGTTAGGAACATTCCATTCCATAAGTAATGATTACTTGGACATGACCCTAAAAGCACAGGCAACAAAAGCAAAAATAGAGAAATGAGATTGCATCAAACTAAAAAGCTTCTGGCTAAGCAACGGGCATCTCTCGGGACAACTGGAACAAACACTGCAAGACCAGGGGCAAAAGAAAGCCTTACCACAAGAAGTGAAGTATGAGCTGGGATGCCCCACTGCTAACATTAAGATTGGCCCTCATCAAATACATGTGTGTGGAGGTAACAAGAAATACTGTGCCCTGAGGCTAGACACAGGGAACTTCTCTTGGGGCTCAGAGTGTTGTACTCACAAAACAAGGATCACTGATGTTGTCTACATTGTGTCCAATAATAATCTGGTCTGCACCAAGACCCTGGTGAAGAACTGCATTATGCTTAATAACAGCACACTGCACCAACAGCGATACAAGTCCCACTGTGCATTGCCCCTGGGCTGCAAGAAGGGGGCCAAACAGACTCCCAAGGAAGAAGAAATTTTAAATTAAAACAATCCAAAAATATTCAGAAGAAATATGATGAAAGGAAAAAGAATGCCAAAATCAGAAGTCTCCTGAAGGAGCAGTTCCAGCGGGACAAGATTCTTGTGTGCATTGCATCAAAACCAGGCCAGTGTGGCTATGTGCTACAGGGCAAGGAGCTAGAGTTCTATCTGAGGAACTCATTCCTCTTGTCTAATTGAAACTGAGTTCTGGTGATCTATTGCACAGTATGGTGACTATAGTTAATGATAATGTATTACATAATTCAAAATAGCTAAAAGAGGCTGGGTGTGGTGGCTCACGCCTGTAATCCTAGCACTCTGGGAGGCTGAGGCAGGCAGATTGCTCGAGGTCAGGAGTTTGAAACCAGCCTGAGACCCCGTCTCTACTAAAAAAAAAATAGAAAGAAATTAATTAACTAAAAATATATATACAAAAAATTATCCGAGCATGGTGGCACATGCCTGTAGTCCCAGCTACTCAGGAGGCTGAGGCAGTAGGATTGCTTGAGCCGAGGAGTTGGAGGTTGCTGTGAGCTAGGCTGACACCATGGCATTCACTCTAGCCTAGGCAACAAAGTGAGACTCTGTCTCAAAAAAAAACCCAAAAAATAGCTAAAAGAGGATTTTAAAAGTGTTTTTGCCATAAATAAATGATGGATATGTTAGTCTGATTTGACCATTCCATAATATATCCATGTAACAAAATGTCACATTGTACCCCATAAATATAATTTTTTTTGCCTATTAAAAAAACTTAATGGGCCAGACACTGTGGCTTATGCCTGTAATCCTAGCACTCCAGGAGGCTGAGGCGGGTGGATCATTTGAGCTCAGGAGTTTAAGACCAGAATGAGAAAGAGTGAGACCCCTTTCTCTACCAAAAATAGAAAAAATTAGCCGGGCATGGTGGCACATGCCTGTAGTCCCAGATACTTGGGAGCCTGAGGCAGGAAGATCGCTTGAGCCCAGGAGTTTGAGGTTGCTGTGAGCTAGGCTGATGCCACAGCATTCTAACCAGGGCAACACAGTGAGACTGTGTCTCAAAAAAAAAAAAAAAAAAAAAATTAAAAAAGACTTAAAAAACCCAGAGATTAGCATAGTGGGGAAAAAAGCACTACCCAACTAGATGCTGTCTACAAGAAACTCACTGCAAATATAATGCTATAAGTAGGTTGGAAGTAAAAAAAAGTGGAAAACAATGTAACATGCAGGAATTAAAAGAAAGCAGGAGTGACTAAATTAATATCAGGTAAAGTAGACCTCAAAGCAAAGAAGATTGTCAGGGATTCCATCAATTATTGAGAGAAAATTATTGAATTTCCTAACTGTAATTATAGATTATTCACCCTTCCTGTTTTATATTAGTTTTTACTTCAGGTATTTTGCAGCTCTGTTATTTGATGCATATACATTTGGGATTAATATGTTGTCTTGGTTAATTGGCCCTTTTATTTTTGTACAATATTCCTTGGTCCCTGGTAATCTTCTTTCCTCTTTTATATCCTTTCTGAATTTCAGTGTAGTGGTTCCATCAATTAATGAGAGAAAATTGTTGAATTTCCTGACTGTAATTATAGATTATTCCCCCTTTCTATTATATTAGTTTTTACTTCAAGTATTTTGCAGCTCTGTTATTTGATGCATACACATTTAGGATTAATATGTCATCTTGGTTAATTGGCCCTTTCATTTTTGTGTAATGATCATAACCAGTTTTATAAATTGTCCTTTATAAAACATTGTACCCAACAGAGAATAATACACATTCTTTTCAAACAGGCATGGAAGATTCACCAAGACAGACTATATCCTGTATCATAAAACAAACTTTAACGAATGTAAAAGAATAAAGAACATATGGAGTATGCGCTCTAACCATAATTGACTTAAAATAGAAATCAATAACAAAAAGATCACAATAAAATCTCCAAACATTTGGAAATTAAATACTTTTTTTTTGAGACAGGGTCTTGCTCTGTTGCCTAGGCTAGAGTGTAGTGGTGCAATCATTAGCTCATTACACCCTTGAACTCCTGGTCTCTGGTGATACTGCTGCCTCAGCCTCCTGAGTAGCTGGGACTACAAGTACACATCACCACGCCTGGATAATTTTTATTTTTTGTAAAGACAGAGTCTTGCTACTGGCCAGGCTGGTCTCAAACTCCTGGGCTCAAGTGATTCTCCCACCTCAGCCTCCCAAAGTGCTAGGATTACAGACATGAGCCACCACACCTGGCCTGGAAATTAAACACACTTTAAAATAATCCATGATTCAAAGAGGAAAAGGAAATTAAAAAGTATATGGAACTGAATGAAAATGAAAATCAAACTCTGTGGGTTGCAGCTAAAGCAGTGCTTAGTGAGGGAATTTAGAGCATCAAATGCATATATTTAAAAAGAAGAGAGGTCTCAAATCAATCAAGCTTCTATTTTAAGACACTAGAAAAAGAATAAAATAAAGCAAGCAGAAATAAAGATAAAGATAGGAGCTGACAGATAAAATTGAAACCAGCAAAAGTAAAAAATGAAACCAAAAACTATTTGAAAAGATAATTAAAATTGATAAACCTCTAGTAAGACTTACAAAGAAAAAAGAGAAGGCACAAATTACCAATATCAAGAATGAAGTAGTTGAAATCAGAACTGATTCTGCAGACATTGAAAAGATTGAAAAGAACAGACTTATATACACAAGTTTGACAAGATAAAATGATAAAATGACTAATTTCTAGAAAATCACAAACTATCAAAATTCACCCAGCATTAAATAGATAATCTGAATAGTATTGTAACTATTAAATGTTTAGTTAAAAATTTTCCAAAAAACAAAAAAGAAAGTGATCTCTAGGTGCAGATGGTTTAAATAACACCAATCCTACACAATCCTTTCCAGAATATGGAAGATGAGAACACTTCCCACTCATCTTATGGGGCCAGCATTATTCTAATACCAAAATGAGACAAAGATCATTTTTTAAAAAGCCTACAGACCAATATCCTACATGAACACAGAAGCAAAAATCATCAACAAAATATTAACAAATGGAATTCAGCAATATGTAAATGAATACTACAAAATGACCAAGTGGGGTTTATTCTAGGAATGCAAGGCTGATTCAATATTCAGAAACCAATCTATACAAAAAATAAATGAAGAAAATTCCTTTTACAACATAAAAAATTATATACTTAATAAATTTAACCAAGGAAGTGAAAGATCTGTGGACCAAAAACTATAAAATATTAAGAAACTGAAGACATAAATAAATGGAAAGCTATCCTATCTTCATAATTTAGAAGAATATTGTTAAAATGTCTATACTACACAAAGTGATCTATAGATTCATTGCAATCCCTATCAAATTTTCAATGACACTTATAACAGCAATGGGAAAAACAATCCTAAAATAAGTATGGAACCACAAAAGACCCCAAATAGATTTAAAAAAAAAAAAAAAAGACTGCTTTGAGACAGTGTCTCACTTTGTTGTCCAGGCTAGAGTGAGTGCCATGGCATCAGCCTCACTCACAGCAATCTCAATCTCCTGGGCTCAGGCGATCCTACTGCCTCAGCCTCCCAAGTAGCTGGGACTACAGGCATGTGCCACCATGCCCGGCTAATTTTTTCTATATATATTTTTAGTTGGTCAATTAATTTCTTTCTATTTTTAGTAGAGACAGGGTCTCGCTCAGGCTGGTTTCGAACTCCTGACCTCCAGCAATCTGCCCGCCTCGGCCTCCCAGACTGCTAGGATTACAGGTGTGAGCCACCACACCTGGCAAGTTAAACCAATCTTGAGAAAGAAAAGCTAAGCTGGAGGCATCACACTATTTGGTTTCAAAATATATTATAAAACTATAGTAATCAAAACAGCATGGTATTGGCATAAAAGCAGGTACATTGACCAATGGAACAGAAGAGTGAGCCCAGAAATAAACCTACACCTTTAGAGTCCATTTTTGACAAAGGAGTCAAGAATACACAATGGGGAAAGGACAGTCTCACTCTGTTGCCCAGGCTAGAGTGCTGTGATGTCGGCTTAGCTCACAGCAACCTCAAACTCTTGGGCTCAAGCAATCCTCCTGCCTCAGCCTGCCAAGTAGCTGGCACTACAGGCATGTGCCACCATGCCCAGCTAATTTTTTCTATGTATTTTTAGTTGGCCAATTAATTTCTTTCTATTTTTAGCAGAGATGGGATCTTACCCTTGTACAGGCTGGTTTCCAACTCCTGACCTTGAGCAATCTGCCCACCTCAGCCTCCCAGAGTGCTAGGATTACAGGTGTGAGCCACCACGCACGGCCCATTTACATAAAATTTAAAAAATATATACACTTATTTATATGTCCAGAAGCAGATCGATGGTTGCCCGGTGCTGGAGGTGGGATGGGCTGCAATGGGGCATGAGGAAACTTTGGGAGTGATGTTCCACGGTTTTATTGTGCTTCTGATTATAGAATTTTACATTTTTACCAAAACAAACGGTGTTGAACAACAGAATTGTATTTGGGAAAAATAAAAATTTCTCTGCCTTGTAAAAAAATTCAGATAGATAAAAGATACAAAGTTATACAGTACCGGACACCTGACATGATGGGGCAGTATTAGAAATTATCGAAAGGAAATGAGTATTTATGATTGGTGTAGGCTAAGATTAGATACGATACATGCAACAAAAAACATGAAAGTATGCTAAACATAATTGCATCTATTTAATTGTAACATTTTTGCCTCAAAAACACCAGAAATAACTCATCTTAACATAGAAATTGCACCTCTATAAAACATTGACAGCTGCACGATACTCCATTTCAATTACTATAGTAATTTGGGTGGTTGTTTGGGTGGTTAAGTAGTTTCCAGCATTTAGCAGTCACAAATGACACTGTAATAAATGGCCAATGTATTTTTAATCATTGGATTACCTTCAGAGTAAATTCCTTTTAGTGGCATTGGCAATTCAAAGGGTATATGTATTTTGTTAGATATTGCAAAAAACGCGCTATAAACATTACAATGACAAATAGTCTGAAAGAAAATATTTGTAAAGTATATAAAAGACAAAGACTTCTATGTATGCTATGTAAAATCTCAAGGAAAATAATTTAAAGGCAAGCAAACCAGAGGGAAAATTAGCAATTTTGAGATAAAGGCAGCTCAGTAAAGAAGCAACCCAGATGATGAATGAACTCAGAAAAAGTACAGACCTTCGGCCGGGCGCGGTGGCTCACGCCTGTAATCCTAGCTCTCTGGGAGGCCGAGGCGGGCGGATTGCTCAAGGTCAGGAGTTCGAAACCAGCCTGAGCAAGAGCGAGACCCCGTCTCTACTATAAATAGAAAGAAATTAATTGGCCAACTAATATATACAAAAAATTAGCCGGGCATGGTGGCGAATGCCTGTAGTCCCAGCTACTCGGGAGGCTGAGGCAGGAGGATTGCTTGAGCCAGGAGTTTGAGGTTGCTGTGAGCTAGGCTGACGCCACGGCACTCACTCTAGCCTGGGCAACAAAGCGAGACTCTGTCTCAAAAAAAAAAAAAAAAAGTACAGACCTTCAAGTAAAGATAGGATATAGTCTTCCATACACTGCTTGTGGGAGTATAAATTGACAGCCACTTTGGAAAGTCTTTGGACATCTATTGCAAGTTCTGTGACTTCCAAGAACTAGCAATTCTCTTTCCAGGCATAAGTTTATTCCTATCTATCCTCAATCAGAATCGTGGGATAAAAACCTACTCGCCCTTTATCTCAAATGTGGAACTTACAAATCTTCAGGGAGAGTTTAGGCCACAAAGCAGAGCTTACCGCATCGGCCACGGCTCACAATACTGCCCGCGTCCCAGGTGATAGCAGCTCTTGAGGTAGGGACAGCCGCCTTTCTCCTCCCACATGTACATGTGCAAAGAGTCGTCCATGGATGCAGTGAGGACATGGAGCGAATCCTTCAAAGGACACCCTGAGTGAGTGGCCACAAAGTCAGAGTCAGATGGAAAGCAGTGGGAGGCGAAGGGTCATACGCACCACCCACAGGTTGACGATGAGCGTCTGGTGGTGCTGCAGCTGTTGCAGCTGGAGGCCGTCGATGGTGAAGAGGAACAGGTACAGCCCACTCGTGCAGACGATCAGGCCTTCAGCCGCGGCTGCCATCTGCAGAGGACTCCTCACGCCAACTGCCAGCTGGAAATTTGCGACCTGATGCGCTGTTTTCACACAAAACACATACGTGCACACACACACACACACACACACACGCAGGTAAACATGGAATCATTTCGTCAGAACAACATCCTTACACTGAATGGAAAAACATACTCCCTACTCCCATGGGACTTCAGCCCTGTGAGGAAAACAGGGTAGTCCGGTGGCCCGACAGCACGTCTGACCACAATCGCGGGGGCCATGTCGCAGGCACAGAAGGCTGTGGACGACAAATAGCAGCTCGGGCATCGTGGGAAGGCCTGTGGTGGGACGGGGCATTAGAATCCAGGCCCTGACACCTGAGGGAGACCTCAGCACGTGCGCCCAGGAGAGCAGCGGTCAGCGTGGGTGCTAGTGTCACACCCGCGTGGCCTCAGCCCCAGCCAAAGAAATCCCCTGCTCCCTTTCCACAGACGGACCCACCGACATGAATCCACAGCTGAACGCCAATGCACGTGATAAGGAAGAGGAGCAAGCGCCTGACGTGCCCTCGGCTACCTCGGATGACCGTGTGGCCCTCAGTGCTCTTGGTTGCTAGATCGAAGGTGGTGAACCCCATCGCCTTGTCAGCGCCTCTCTGGAACATCAGTGTGATCCTGCTTTCCGCCCTTGGGGTCCAGCAGGCGCTGCAGCACGACGTGCACGGGAGCTCCAGAGACAGGGGGACGCTGTCCTCCGACGGCTTCAGTAAGCTCTCTGCGAGAAATACCTGAGGAGACGGTGTCACACTGGTCATCAGGTGAACGGGGAAGTTGTGCCATCTTGGTGCAGAAGTGACTCCAGAAAAACCTCCTTAAAAATAATCCCCATCCTGGCCGGGCGCGGTGGCTCACGCCTGTAATCCTAGCACTCTGGGAGGCCGAGGCAGGAGGATCGCTTGAGCTCAGGAATTCCAGACCAGCCTGAGCACGAGTGAGACCCCCGTCTCTACTAAAAATAGGAAGAAATTAATTGGCCAACTAAAAATATATAGAAAAAATTAGCCGGGCATGGCGGCACATGCCTGTAGTCCCAGCTACTCGGGAGGCTGAGGCAGAAGGATCACTAGAGCCCAGGAGTCTGAGGTTGCTGTGAGCTAGGCTGATGCCACAGCACTCTAGCCCAGGCAATAGAGTGAGAATCTGTCTCAAAAAAAAAAAAAAAAAAAAAAAAAAAAGAAAGAAATTGGCCAACTAAAAACATATATAGAAAAAATTGGGCGGGCATGGTAGCACATGTTTGTAGTCCCAGCTACTTGGGAGGTTGAGGCAGGAGGATTGCTTGAGCCCAGGAGTTTGAGGTTGCTGTGAGCTAGGCTGACGCCATGGCACTCTAGCCGGGCAACAGAGTGAGACTCTGACTCAAAAAAAAAAAAAAAAAAAAAAGGCCCCATCCTGTGGCCAAAGCTCTATTTTGCATCTCAGGAGGGGTTGAGCAATTGCTGCTCGTCACTTCAACATACAGGGAACTGTCTATCCACTCCGTCACGTTCACAGGTAGAAAGGAGTCCCTGAAGCACGGCAATGGCAAGAGGTTACGAAACCACCTTGCCACATTGAACGCCTGATCTAGTTGAGGCTGATGCTTTTGGAGCACTAGTCAAGGGCTGTTTTGCTTTTACTACCTCTTGTCTTAACTCCTTGCTCTTTGGTGCCCAGTCCATGGGTGCCATGCTACAGATGGCCTGCTCAGAGGCCAAAGACTTCCTCAGAATGACAGAGCTGATGTGGATTTATTTACTTGTGGGCTTCTCTGTGCTTTCCAGCCAAGGCAGATAAAAGGAAAGCAAGGAAAGCAAAAGTGTACAAGGTTACCAAAGATCCCAATTTCTTGATACCTCTTTTCAACCTCTTTCATCTCTGCAGATTCAGGCTTCCTGAACAAATTTTCTTTAACAAACATTTGCCGTGGCAGCTGGGTATGATCGTTTGACAGAACATTGTTTCCCGACCGTATGATGCATTCCCCTTGTGATATGGTCTTAGAGAGGAAGGAGCAGTATATGCCTGGTCCTCACTGACCTCTGTAGTTTCTCTAAATATTTTTTAACCTGACCTTCCTCATGCTTGAGCCCCGAATCTGGAAGTTGTGGCACACAGAGCCGCACCTACCTTTGGCAAGATGTGTTCATGTATCCCACACGCAAAGACCCATTTCTTGTCAGGAGAGCAATGTAGAAGATTAACACTATGTTGAAATGCATTGACTTTTGAAATATTCTTTAACCCAGGCAATGCAAACGCGTAGATGTCCCCTCCAGAATCGCCAACCTGAAACGAAAGCATCCTTGCCATAGCAACAGAGAGAAACGTAAAATCCTAAAGTACACAGGAGGCAGCACTGTCTGCTGCAAGATAGGCCACGTAAGGAAGATCAGAACCTCTGGGCAGCCGGCCTCACACATTGTTGGGATGATCCCATAGAATAAAATTTTCTAAGCCCCAAAGCACTCTTCTCAAGGATAGTTATTCATTAGCATATTAACACTATACTTTTTCTCAAGGTCTCCCCAAACCCATCTCTCCTTCCACTGTCCCTGTTCAAGTTCATGGATTATACAGCAACACACACTTGAAAGAAGAGATATATATGATATAATTCAGGAAGTTTTCTGCTTCTTTTTTCTTTTTTTAAAGAATGGCTGAGGAGGCTGGGCGTGGTGGCTCACATCTGTAATCCTAGCACTCTGGGAGGCTGAGGTGGGAGGATCACTCAAGGTCAAGAGTTCAAAACCAGCCTGAGCAAAACAGAGACCCCGTCTCTACTAAAAATAGAAAGAAATTAATTGGCCAACTAAAAATATATAGAAAAACTTAGCTGGGCATGGTGGCGCATGCCTGTAGTCCCAGCTACTCGGGAGGCTGAGGCAGCAGGATTGCTTGAGCCCAGGAGTTTGAGGTTGCTGTGAGCTAGGCTGACGCCACGGCACTCTAGCCAGGCAACAGAGTGAGACGGTCTCAAAAAAAAAAAAAAAAAAAAAAAAAGAAAGAATGGCTGAGGAAATATACTTGAGTTAGGTCAAAGGCCAAGACGGTATGGAAGTTTGTATGGCAATATCCCTTGGAATATTGTGACTGACTCTCAGGGTATGTGGAAGGATCAACTCCAAGATGACAGATTGGGATGTGACAGTAATGGGAACTTGACACCTGTCAAGGCAGCAGACATTTTAATTTGTGGGCCCCTTCCAGATTCAGGGCTCACTTACCATTAGGAATGGCCCATCCTTTGAAAGAAAAGCTTCCATGGAAGAACAGGCCCGCGGCATGGCAAACACAGCCAGAGCCTCCCTGTCCTGACAATTCCACACTTTGATAGTCCCCTTGGTATCCAGAGTGATTGCGAGATTCATCTGAGGGATTGTTGCCAGATACTCGATTCTGGACCGCTGGGCTGGGCTCGACCACAGCACGACGCCCTGGAGAACGAGAGTAACACTGTGTCCAAGGAGCTCTTCGTACCTACTGTGCTTTCTTTCTGCCCATGTACATTTGGAAGCCTCTTCAAAATCAGATCCATTTCTTGCTTCTGGGAAAAGGATATGAAAATTCTAAACGTTTCAATTATTTGCAGTCAGTGAACATGAAAACAGGAACTGTGCAATATACTCAAAGACAGGAACTCACTACATGACAGGCATAAAGAATGATCAGACTTCTTGGGCTCGAATCAGTCCTGCCTCTTACGAACCATGCAACATTCAGCAAGGCACTTACTCCCATGGCTTCTTGGCTTCGTATGGGGCTGTTATTACATTTCACAACACATGAAACATACTTAGAATTCTGCCTAGGACACAGTAGGAGCTCAAAAGGTATTACCTATAATGCAAATTGTTATTCCATCATCAACTTTGTACATTGCAAACAAGACAGAATAGTTTCCTTTCTAGACTTTTCTTCAGCCTTCTTGAGAAAAATGTGAAGTATATAATAAAGAGTAAAAACATAAATGTAAAGTTTAATAAATTTTTATTAATATAAGTGAATACCAATGTACTACTTCTAAGCCCTCCCCAAATCCCCTTTGCACTTATTCAATTTAATAATCCCTCCAAGCCAGGAGTGGTAGCTCAGGCCTGTAACCCTAGCACTCTGGGAGGCCAAGGTGGGAGGATCACTTGAGGTCAGGAGTTTGAGACCAGCCTGAGCAAGAGTGAGACCTGGTCTCTACTAAAAATAGAAAAAATTAGCTGGGCGTGGTGGCATGTGCCCATAGTCCCAGCTACTTAGGAGGCTGAGGCAGGAGGATCACTTAAGCCCAGAAGTTTGAGGTTGCTGTGAGCTAGGCTGATGCCACAGCACTCTAGCCTGAGCAACAGAGTGAGACTCTGTCTCAGAAAAATAAAATAACCCCTCCATCCCTCTCAAATGTAATTACTACTTTGATTCCTAACACTATAACAGGTTTCCTGTGTAGTGATATCTATTGCCATGCAGAAAATGCTCTCAAGATTTAGTGGCTTAAAACAAGCTTAATTTCAAAGTTTGTGTTGGTCAGAAATTCAGGTGCAGGTTGACAGAATAATTCTGGGTCTGAGGTCTCTTGAGGTTAAAGTCAAGTTTGAGTTTCAAGATGGCTCACTCATATGGCTGGTAAGTCAGTGTAGTCAACTGCCAGGAATCCTCAGTATCTCACCACACAGCTCTCTCTGGAGGCCTGCTTGAGTGTCCCTATAACATCGTGGCTGGGCAGTGGCTACCCAAGATCATGACTTCTATGGGCTAAGGAAATTGGGGTCATCTTAGAGATTGGCTGCCACAGTCTACCCTGTAGGCCCTAATTATTCACTTTCCTCCTATATGAAAAAACACTCACCATCTCCCAATGCCCCAAATGTCTCATACCATTATAGCATCATTGCAAAGTCTAGGATCTCATTGTTTAATTAGGACCAGGTGTACATGAATCTCTTTAGATTCAGTTCATCTTGATAGGAAAATCTTTGAACTAAATATACATATTATCTTCTTCCTATACCCCCAAAGTACAAGGGTAGGCATAGGATAACATAACCACTGTCATTCAAAATAGGTGAAAATTGGGGCTGGGTGCAGAGGCATATACCTGTAATCCTAGTTATTCAGGAGGCTGAGGTGGAAGGATTGCTTGAGGCCAGGACTTTGAGATCAGCCTGAGCAACATAATGAGAACCATCTGGGGGGGGGGGAAGGCAAAAATAGAAAAACGGGGGAAGTGGGGAAGAGAAGCACCAGTGAATCCCCACTACACAGAAATTTTGAAATCCAGTACAGAACAATGACAGTTTTTTTATTAGGATTTAAGGCCTGAGAAAGATTCTTCATGACTCTTGGCTCTACTTTCTAGGTTCTTAGTTCCGTCTTCTGAGTCATCCTTCCCTTTCCATATATGGTGGCCCAATTTTGCAGCCAAGTAGCTTTTGTAGCCTGCTTCCTATCTGTAAAAGTTTGGGGATCCAAAGATTTTTTTTCCTTTTGTAATGTTTCAGCCCCTTTAAGCCCAAGCTGGCAGTGTTTCTGACAATGTAATTCTCTTAAAAACTTTGTGGATCTCTTAAGAATCTTATTGGAGCTTACACCCTAGACACAAGCCACACAAGTCTTTGTAATAAATCCTTTTATATCTTGGGCTTGTGCTGGGGGTGCTGAGGATAATGCCTTAAGCTTTTTAGAAGCCCTATTGCTTAACTGAACAGTTCTCTGAGGCACCTCCTTAGATCTTTCTAAAGTCTGACAAAGAATTTTGCAGCCACCCCTTTGGCCTCATCTTTATAATTTACTGGCACTCTCTGGATAGATCTTTTCTTGTAATCTATTTTTTTTTTTAATTTCAGCATAATTTCCTATCTGGGTATTTTCAAAGCTAGCAATTTCTACTTCACTTTAATTTAGTAGTCTTTATCTTCTCTCTCTCCTCTTGTGTTTTACTATAAGCAGCAAGAAGCAACCACATTGAGAATGCTGCCTGGAAATCTCCTTAGTAAGATTACTCAATTCATTAAATACATTCCTAAATTTTCACCTCACCATGGATCACAGTGTTGTTAAACTTTTGCTGCCATATAACAAGGGTCCCTTTTCTTCCAGTGTCCAATAATATATATATTTTTGAGACAGTCTCACTCTGTTGCCCGGGCTAGAGTGCCATGGCATCAGCCTAGCTCACAGCAACCTCAAACTCCTGGGCTCAAGCAATCTTCCTGCCTCAGCCTCCCGAGTAGCTGGGACTACAGGCATGCGCCATCATGCCCGGCTAATTTTTTCTATATATTTTTAGTTGGCCAATTAATTTATTTCTATTTTCAGTAGAGACGGGGTCTCACTCTTGCTCAGGCTGGTTTTGAACTTCTGACCTTGAGCGATCTTCCTGCCTCAGCCTCCCAGAGTGCTAGGATTACAGGTGTGAGCCACCGCACCCAGCCTCAATAACATTTTTTACCCTTTCCTTTAAGTCCTGATGGCAGAGAATTCGATTTTTGCCAACAGTCTCTCCAAGGCCCAACACTCTCCTTAGAGTTTTTCCGACTTTCCATTGCCTGCTTTCAAGCCTTCTTTAACATTTTATGTTTTTGTTATGGCAGTGCCCGACTTCCAGGTAATGAAAACTATACTAGTTATCTCTTATTGCATAACAAGTTACTTAGCAACTTAAAGCAATAAACACGTTATCTCACACAGTTTCTGTGGGCCAAAAATTCAATGGTGGATTAACTGGGTGATTCTGGTGTAGGGTCTGATGAGGTCGTAGCAAGACATCAGCTAAGGCTCAACTAGGGCTAGAGGATCCGCTTCTAAGATGGTTCACTCACATGACTGCAGGTTGGTATTGGCTGTTGGCAGAAGATCTGAATTCTTTGCCAGGTGGACCTCTTCATTGGGCTGCTTGAATGTCCTCACATACATTCAATTTCTCCTAGAGGAAAATTATTCAAAAGATACCCTTCTAGATTTTTTTTTTTCTTTTTGAGACAGTGTCTCAATCTGTCACCCAGGCTGGAGAGCAGTGGCATGATCATAGCTTACTACAACCTCGAACTCCTGGGCTCAAGTGATCCTCCCACCTCAGCCTCCCAGATAGCTGGGACTATAGGTGCATGCCACCACGCCCAGCTAATTAAAGAAAATTTTTTTTTGTAGAAACAGGGTCTTGCTATGTTGCCCAGGCTGGTCTGGAACTCCTGACCTCAAGTGATCCTCCCACTTTGTTCTTCCATAGTGCTGGGATTACAAGTGTGAGTCACTGCACCTGGCCCCCTTCTAGATTTTTAAGTCATTTCCCTGCCACCCCATATATTCATAAAATAGTATTTATCATACTTCAAAAGACCCTGAGTCAGAGTCATCCAATTTTTTTTTTTTTTTTTTTTTACAGGGAGGAAAAAAAATCCAAGAAAATACAATAATTTGGGACCCACTTTGGGATCTTCCAAATCCCTATTTCAGTGCTTCTTATGCTACTTGTCCCTATAAGACCTCTGTGCTTCTTGGAGGTCATTTGAGTTAGAGACCACTTTCTGAAAAAGCTCATATAATAAATGCCAAGCATTGACAAAAAGATGGTGATAAGGAGGCATATAGCCAAAAGATTGTTTCACAAGGTCACTTCATCTTACTGGTAGAAAGTAAGTCCTGGTACAAGTACATATATAGAAACATATTAAAAAGTGAATTCTCTATGTCTGTGATCTAAATGAAAAGGTTACAAATTACAACCTAGAAAATCTGCTTTGAAACTTTGTTTCTGTTACTACTTCTGAGTATCACTGTCTTTTAGCATTTCTGTTTTGCATGTGCAGCAGGGTGGACGCGGGTATGCATGACTTTCGCTACTCACTGGCCGGGCTCACCTCTTGCACATCCAAGGTATAAAACATGCACTTCGAAGACACAACACAAACAATTGACCTCTTTTGTCCATCCACTGTGAAGTCATTTCGTGAGAGATAAGCCACCTCTTCAAAGATTTCTAGAAGGAAACACAGAAAATACTTGGCCACTAGATAGTTGAGGGATGACCCAAACCAAATAAAGATACTTTTAAGTTTTCCTGTACTCTCACGGGAAGATGGAAATTGGGCTTCAAAGTCAGCCAAACATGGATTCCCTTTGCAGATTGGCCATTTGAGAGATACCGGCCAACTTGTTTCTCCTCTTTAATCTCAGTTTCCATAGGCAGATATAAAAATCTATCAGAGAACTGTTCTGAGTTTTAAGAGTTATCAGGAATAAAGTGAGCATTAGAGCCTATGTTATTTCAGAGTTTCCCACTAATTTTTTTTCAGATTTTTATTCTAGGAGGGATGAGAAGCCTTTGGGAAAAGGGAGACACAGGGCCTGATTTTACGTTGTGAAAAGATCACTCTGGTTTCTTCATCCAGCAAAGAGCACCGGAAATGAGAGGAAAGGAGTAGTTGGGGGAGGGCTAGTCACATGGCTGCCACAGCAACCCTGACCTGTTACATTTTAATTCCTTTTCACTGGATGAAAACACAGAGCTATATACAAGAAAAATAAAACCGGGTGGCCTTCTGACAAGTTTATCGTGTTCCTCTAGGGCACACGGCCCCATACCAAGGTCCGCAGTTACTGCTCTGCAGATAAAGTCATCTGGTCGTGCCAGTGCCATCTGACGCTCTGCCTTTGTTTGGTGGAGGAACAACTGCTTCCACGTCTGCGTGCCCAGCTTCTCAGACGTGAGGTTGCACACGCCCCATCTCTTCAGATACAGTGTTCTGTAGACAGTCACAGTCCCGTCAGGCTGCCCTCAGCTCCCGCCTCAGAGCCACTGCTACCCCTCAGGACCCCGCACTCTCTTGCCGCTTGCCTCCCTCGGCACAGGCCTGGGGAGAGCGCAGGTGTGACCTGCAGGCTAACGTGGCCTCTCCCTCCCCGCCGCGGCTGCCCCTTCCCCACTCACCTCCACAGGTGGTCACTGCCTGCAATCCTATTCCAACACTACGGAGGAGAGAAAGGAAGAGATGAGCAGGCTATCAGCACCCAAATGTGGGCTCCTCCCCTGCTAGCGTTTGCTCTGGGAGCTGGGCCCACACGGGTTCATCAGGATCCGGCTATCAAAGCTGGGGAGACAGAGATGGTAGCAGCAGAGACTATGGCTGCTAACACAGGCACTCCACATGCCAACCAGAGCTCAGAGGAAGAAGTGCTGATTTCCTAGGGCTTGAAATGGGAGCCTCAAGGACCGTGCAGGCCCAGCGAGGTGGCTCACGCCTGTAATCCTAGCACTCTGGGAGGCTGAGGCGGGCGGATTGCTCGAGGTCAGGAGTTCGAAACCAGCCTGAGCGAGACCCTGTCTCTACTAAAAATAGAAATTAATTGACAAACTAAAAACATATATACAAAAAAGAAAATTAGCCGGGCATGGTGGCGCATGCCTGTAGTCCCATCCACTCTGGAGGCTGAGGCAGTAGGATTGCTTGAGCCCAGGAGTTTGAGGTTGCTGTGAGCTAGGCTGACGCCATGGCACTCACTCTAGCCTGGGCAACAGAGTGAGACTCTGTCTCAAAAAAAAAAAAAAAAAAGGACTGTTCAGTCAGCACAACTTCTGTTTGTCAGCTGGTCCTTTGTGTTTAACAGACTACAAGCCCCTTGGGGTGAACAATGTGAACTCCCAGCTGCTCAACCATCCACCCCTGCTGTTTTGCAAATTGGTGCTCAAACTGCTCAAGAGAAGTGACTGAGCCTCAGGGACACTGGTATAGCAGAGCTCCATGGGTGGGTCTGAACAAGGTAAACTTAAGGAATGAAGGAAGGCTGTGTGGGTCTGGCCAGATGCTGCCTGGCCAAGATCCCATGGCTGGGGGGAGGGTGGCAGGGGCGTTGTGCAAGAACTGACAAGGCAGAGGGTGTGGGAAATTCAGACAGAGCAGCGGAGGGTGGGGAGCTTTTACCTTGTTCACTTGGGAAACCTGCAGCAAGCTGAACGGGTCCAGGAAGGAGAAGATCCGTGCAACTGGCAGGTCAGGCAATTGAGTCTCCATTTTACATGGCCGGAGCCCACATCCAACCCCTTCTCTTCTCCAGGTTGCTCTGAATTTAAAGGCTTGGCCAAAGTCTGCAGCACTTGTAAGGATTTCCACCCACAGCCCATCTGGCTCTGATAGAAACAAGCTACAGGTGTGTAGACCCCGGGCCTGGCCTCCACTTTGGCCTCTTCCCTGGGGCTGGATCCAAATTATCAGAGGAGGAAATCTGCTTGCCACGTTTGTGTGTCTACCTTGGGACATTGAATCTGGTCAGCAGGACCCCTCTCTCAGCGCGGTACAGCCTCTGGGTTTCTGCCTTTGTGCTGTTAACTTCTCCACAGAGGTCTCTGCTAAGGGAGACAGACTTCTGACAGACTTCAGTCTCTGCTAAGGTCTCTGTCTGCAGAGACAGACTTCTCCGCAGAGGTCTCTGCTAAGGGAGCAGGCCTTGTCTGAGATGGCTCTACGGTCAGTGTCCTGCCGTCACTTTCCCACGGTTGGGAATCTCCCCAAACCTGACAACTCATTCCACCATTTTCTATAGAAAGTATTATGGACTGAATAAGTTTGCGTCCTCCAAAAACTTATGTTGAAATTCTAAGGTGGGGCCTTTGGGAGGTAATTAAGTCTTAAAGACAGAGTCCTCATGGTAGGAATAGTGCCCTTATAAAAGAGACCCCAGAGAGCTCCCTCACCCTCCTCCTGTCCTGCGAGGCACAGGAAGTTGGCAGTCTGCAACCTGAGGGGAGAAGGCCCTCATCAGAACCTGACCACGCTGGCACCCTGACCTTGGACTTCTGGAATCCAGAACTGTGAGAAATAAGTTTCTGTTGTCTATAAGCCTGGTACTTTGTCTAGCAGCCTGAACTAAGACAGGGTCCCTCTGTGAGGCTCCGTGGTGATGGCTTCCCCTGTAAACTGCTGTGTCCAGCCTAACCCACAGCAGCGATTCTCCGAGGCATCATTTTTTTCTACAAAGTTATCTGTTCCATTAACTAAAACCAGAGTGGGCTGTTCAGTGATAATTAAATGCCCTCTATCTCAGAATTTGGAATAGAAAACTTTTCATATTAATAGGTCCATGAAATATAAACTTCTTTTCTATAGGGAGACCACATTTTTCATTTTGTTGAATTAGATCCATAGGAAACTTAGTTTGAAGAAAATATAGTTTAAAGAGAAGGAAACTAGACCAGGTGTGGTGGCTCCCACCTGTAATCGTAGCACTCTGGGAGGCCAAAGTGGGAGGATTGCTTGAGCTCAGGAGTTCGAGACCAGCCAGAGTAAGAGCAAGACCTACTCTTGCTAAAATTAGAAAATTTTACTCTACTAAAATTAGAAAAAAATTAACCAGGCAACTAAAAATATAAACAAAATGTTAGCCAGGCATGGTGGCATGTATCTGTAGTCCCAGCTACTCGGGAGGCTGAGGCAGGATGATCACTTGAGCCCAAGAGTTTGAAGTTGCTGTGAGCTAGGCTGATGTCACAGCACTCTAGCCTGGGCAACAGAGTGAAACTCTGTCTCAAAAAAACAAAAACAAAAACAAAAACAAAAAAAAACTAAAGAGAAGGAAACTGTATTGAAGAAAAACATCCTGGTTTAGAGAGAGATAAAAAGTCTTGATGGATCTTTTATATTAGTAATTCTAAGTCTTTCCATTTTCCTGAACTTTGCCATTTTAGTATTATAAAGTTAAAATAAAGCCTCTGATTTTGGTTTATCTAATTCAAATGAATGAACAATCCCTTGACTTTTCATTACCTTTAATACCAGCTAAAAGTCATATTAGAATTTATTAGACCTGGAAAATGAATGAAAAACTCTCTTTCATTTCTGCACACTACACGTCTCAAACCTGGCAGGGCCATGTTACCTCCAGGGCTTTTAGGAGTGCACCTGTTCCTTGCCTCTTCCGGTTGCTGGTGGCTGCCATGGCATTCCCGGCTTGTGGCAGCATCACTCCAGTCTCTGCTTTTCTTCCCATTGCCTTCTCATCTGTGTGTGTCTTCTCCCCTGTGTCTCTCTCTTACAAGGATACATGTGATTGTATTTAGGGCCCATCTAGACAAACCAAGATAAGTGCCTCCCCTCAAGATTCTTAATCTAGTCACATCTTTTGCCATATAAGGTAGTATTCACTCTTCTGTCATATAAGGTAATATTCACAGATTCCAGGGATGAGGGGAACATACCTTTTAGTGGGGACACCATTCAACCCACTACATGTATCAAATAAAGATACATATGCACATCCACTTTGGTTTTAAAGTCTATACTAATTTATTTTAGCAATATGAATACCCAGGCACTCTGAACAAAAGCGTACTAACATTCTTACCCAATTCCTAGTGGAAAGCAGTTCTATACTAGTGGAATGCAGCAGGAACAAAACCACCTATATTAAAGTAAGGTATATCCATAAGTCCATAAGGCAAGAACTGTGGTAGGAGTCTGATTTCTACAGAAGTATAGGCATAGCTAAAAGTTAACCAGCCATTGTCTATAGCTTGACTTCCTTTAATTGCTTACTGCTTAGAAGTCTTGTATCCCTGGCTATCACAAGATTGTAACTTCTCTAATCACTTCCACAGATAATATCACTATTGTAGAACCCAAGATTGATCTTTGAGATATTTCTCAGACTCTGCATTCCAGTGGACCAACTGATGTCAACCAGACCAGCAGCCACACTTAGGAACTGGCTCAACAGTTCCTGTGATCCTCTGCCTGGGAACTGACTCAGTGTAAGAAGATAATTTCTGCTTCCCAACCCCATGAGTTCATCCCCAGCCAATCAGCAGACCCAATTCCTTAGCCCTTTGTCTGCCAAACTATCTTTGAAAACCCTGACCCCAAAATTCTTAGAGAGGCAGGTTTGAGAAGTTTCTCCTTTCTCCTCACTCAGTAGTCTTGTGATATTAAACTCTCTTCCCTGAAACACCTGCTGTCTCAGTGTATTGGCTTCCTTCTGTGCAGCAAGCAATAGAACCCAGTTGGGTAGTATTAACAAGAAGGAGACTGCACGATGTCTGAGGCTAATTTTAAAATGGCCGTGTGTGCTTTACCAAGTTGTTTTGGAACACTTGCTCTTACAGTCTTCAGCTGCCATTGAAGAAATTTGGATACCCTGAGGCTTTCAGTGTGAGAGACTCCATCAAGAGAAAGAGGAAGAGGGATGCCTGAGAAGCCCCAGATACTCCAGCCCAGGCATGAGACGTGAGTAAGGAAGAGATGACTGGCCAGGCTCAGTGGCTCCCGCCTGTAATCCTAGCACTGTGGGAGGCCGAGGTGGAGGCATTGCTTGAGGCCAGGAGTTCAAGAAGAGATGACCACAGCCCCTGCCATCATCTGACTGCAATCACATTAGACCACAAGCAAGAATTGCCCTGCTAAGCCCAGACTCACAAGCAAAATACATGATGGTTATTGTTTTCAGCTAATGTTTTGGAGTAGTGTGTTGGACAGCAATGGGAGAAAGATCTTTTGAGGGTAGAGTCAACAGGATATGCTGATGGACTAGATATGTGCAAGTGAGAAAAAGACAGGATACAATTGTGACTCCAAGAATTTTGGCCTGAGCAGCTGATGGAATTATTCATATTGGCAACCAATTTTCAACATAGGTGACAAGGTAATGCAATGGGAAAGTGGTGTTCTTTTCAGCAAATGATTCTAGGAAATTCAAAACTCTGGATGGTTGAAAATAAACCTTGTGGCTGCGTGTGGTAGCTCACTGCCTGTAATCCTAGCACTCTGGGAGGCCGCTATGGGCAGATTGCTGGAAGCCAGGAGTTCGAAACCAGCCTGAGCAAGAGCGAGACACCATCTCTACTATAAATAGAAAGAAATCAATTGGCCAACTAATATATATATATATATATATATATAGAAAAAATTAGCCGGGCATGGTGGCGCATGCCTGTAGTCCCAGCTACTCGGGAGGCTGAGGCAGGAGGATCTCTTGAGCCCAGGAGTTTGAGGTTGCTGTGAGCTAGGCTGACGCCACGGCACTCACTCTAGCCTGGGCAACAAAGCGAGACTCTGTCTCAAAAAAAAAAAATAAACCTTGTAAGACATGAAAAAGCATTTTATTTTATTTTATTTTATTTTTTGAGACAGAGTCTCGCTTTGTTGCCCAGGCTAGAGTGAGTGCCGTGGCGTCAGCCTAGCTCACAGCAACCTCAAACTCCTGGGCTCAAGAGATCCTCCTGCCTCAGCCTCCCGAGTAGCTGGGACTACAGGCATGCGCCACCATGCCCGGCTAATTTTTTCTATATATATATATTAGTTGGCCAGTTAATTTTTTCTATTTATAGTAGAGATGGGGTCTTGCTCTTGCTCAGGCTGGTTTTGAACTCCTGACCTTGAGCAATCCGCCCACCTCGGCCTCCCAGAGTGCTAGGATTACAGGCGTGAGCCACCGCGCCCCGGCCGAAAAAGCATTTTATCAAGGAAGATATACAGATAGCAAATAAGCACACAAAAAGACCATCATTAGCCATTAACAGGATGCAAATTAAAACCACAACAGACACCACTAAATTCTTATAGAAATGGTGAAAATAAAAACATATTAATAAGATGAAACATTGATGAGGCTGTGCAGGGACTGGATCATTCAAATATTGCTGGTGGAAATGTAAAATGTTATAGCCACTCTGAAAAGGTTTGGCAATTCCTTGTAAAACAAAATGTGCAACTACATGTGACTGAAGGAGCTCAGGAAGCTTCATGCCAAAATCTGATTCTTTGGTATAAAAAGTATTTTGAATTACAGGCCCTTTGAGATCAAAAAAGTACTGGAGGGGGCTTTCCCCCGTCTGCATAAATTGGACTGACCTGATCAAAAGCCATGGCTCCTGGGTAGAGAGTTTCTTTTTGAAGTAATAGAAGGTTCTGGATTTAGAGAGTGGTGATGGTTATATAACCTCGTGAATGTAGTATAAACCACTAGATCATACACTTTATTTTTATTTTTATTTTATTTTTTAGAGACAGGGTCTTGCTCTATCACCCAGGCTGGAGCACAGCAGTGTGATCATAGCTCGCTGCAACATCCAACTCCTGGGCTCAAGCGATCCTCCTGCCTCGGCCTCCCGAGCAGCTGGGACTACAGGTGTGCACTGCTGTAGATGGGCGTCTCCCTATGTTACTCAGGCTGCTCTCAACTGTATACTTTCTTTTATTTTTTTTTAAATCCAATTCAACTGTATACTTTAAAAGAGTGGATTTTATGCCAGGTGAATTATATCTCAATAAAAAACTATTAAGTGAAATAATGGAGGGAAATGGGGGAAGTGATATATATAGCTGCACTATACGTGTGTGTGTGTGTGTGTGTGTGTGTGTGTGTGTGTGTGTGTGTGTGTGTGTGTGGTAGTGAGAGAGGGGAAAAGTGCAAATTGACATGGTAAGGAAGTACAAAAGAAAAGTGAAGACAAAGAGGCATCTAGAGGGGACAGGTGGGTAAAGAAGGTGAATTGAGGCATATGTGACGAGGAAAGAGAAATACAGGAGGAAAATGTTTGCATTCAATTAAAAGGAAATAAGGCAGAGAGGTAGTGATGTGGAAGGACACAGGAATAGAGAAAGCCTGGAACAGACTCGATTATAGAGGAATAGAGTTAGTCCCAAAATATAGAAGGGTTAGAAATAAAATTTTAAAAATATGACAAGGGAAGAAAAGAAGAAAAAAATAAAATAAAGGCTATTAGCAAACAAAACACTAATATTATAAAATGAGAATCAACCATAAAACTTGGAAAATTGTGAATTAACCTACTTAACCCTACAGTTATGTAACCACGCAATAATCAAAATACAAAACAGTTCCATGCCTCTTTCTTCCCCCAGATTTCCCTGTTCCCCTCCATGGTGACTTTTGATAAACTGAAGTTCTTTAATGAAGTCCAACTCACGAATTTTTTCTTTAATAGATTGTGCTTTTCCTTCTTCACATAAAGTTGTCTACCACAAACTCACTTTTTCTCCCTTTCTTTTTTAGCAACTGTGGCCTTACAACAAAGTCACTTTTTGCTTGAATCTTTTTTTTTGACATTTCACATATAACATGATTACATAAATTCATGTTCCATAATAAATTAATTTTTCTGTAGGGATATCCACTGACAAAGCACCACATGGTGAAAGTCTGTCCTGTATTACATTTCATTGACTTTGTCAACAATCAGGTAATTGTATCTATGATGGTCTGTTTCTGGATTCTCCATTATGTTCTCTTGATCTATTTAAGTAATAAATTTATTCACTCCTTTATCAAGACTGGGGGAAGATGATCTTAATCAGATAGGGCACAGAGATGACAGGAAGAAGATTTACAGGGTTTGAAGATTATACTACTTTTAAGATCTACTTCTGGGTCACCTTGATGTTGCTTCAGGTATGCACCTTGAGGTGTCCTGACCTAAAGTGTTGTGTGTTTACCAAGGGGACTGTCTACTTTGTTGGGCCTTGAAATTCAATGCTTTCCTCTTCATCCCCGAAAGACTGTGGCATATTTTCGGGGGTTTCTGCCCAGCTTCTTGCTCCCCTTCTCAATATAGTTGAAGAATTTGGCATATGCTTCAAGGGGAAGGAACACCAAATCCGATGTTAGGGTCTCATCCTTCTATCTCCTTTCCCTGGAATAATGGGCACCCAAATCCTGACTTCCTTGCCACCACACATCCCAATGTTGTCACTTCATTTTGTTCACTTCTTGGTCTCTTAGTAGCAATTCTTCCCAGATCTCATGGTGCTTGGATTTTCGGGCTCCTTTATGCTATTAACGGCCAAATGCCCATAAGCAAAAACCAGATGGAGAATTCTGGCTCACGAGTCCAGCTCACTTCCTTTTGTCATTCTTCCCACTCAAGTCCTAATTGCATAGGCATCTCTCTGAGGATGTCATACAGATTAATTTTTAAAAATCGTATTTCCTTTTTAATCTGTTTTGCCTGGGAGCATGAGTTTTCCACAGATCACTCCATTATAGCCAGAAAAGGAAGTCTGGATCCTGGTTTAAATGATATCTATATACTGACACCTCCCATATTTCTCTAACATATTTGCCTTCCCTGCCCTTTAATGGGAGTTAAAACCTATGTAACCTGTTGTCTCCTTAACATTCATACTTTTACTTCTAAAAGGTGGATCCAACTTTACGTGTTTAAGACAAAAATGTACGTTTTCCCTGTGTTCCCACTCATGGCAAATGCCATTCATTACCACATTCATTCCCTTGCTCGGGCCAGAACTCTCGAGGTATTTCTCAATTTCTCTTTGCTTGTGGTGCTAACCTCCCTCATCTCAGGAGTCCGTCAGCTGGTTCACGTCTCAGCTCAAACACCACTCCACATAGTTTTACCTGAAACAACACTCCCTTTCCAGCTTGGCCCTTTATGCTATTTTATTTGCCCTCATTACCCTCAACAGAGTCTGTCATTAGATTGTAAATAAATTAGTAAGTAAATTTATTTATCTGTTTATTGTCTTTTTCCTTCTATGGAATGTAATTTCTTTGATGAAAGGAATCTGTCTCTCTGATTCACTTCTGAATCAACATAGTCCAGGCTTGTTTCTGGTGCATACGATTTAATTATATCTGACAAATGCTGGGATGGATGAATACATTCCAAGCTGATGAGAATTACAAGTACCCTAAATGCCACGGTTACTGACAGCCACAGCTCACACAGTAGAGTTCCTGCTTGATGTAAGGGCAAATACAAACTTAAAATGAGGCTCACTTTTCCCTGTGGGAATAAGGGAAGAGATTTTCCTCCCTTCTCTTTTCTTAGAGCATTTACTTTAGGGAATTTGCAATTATAAATTCTTTCTCTGTCTCAAAATGTATATAATTTTTTTTAGAAGCTAAATAAGCTTCTTGTCAGCTTTATGACACAGGAATGTCTTTCTCAGGGACCTGGGGCCATATGGGCACTATCTGCTCTTGGTGTTTACATTTCAATGAAATATAGCACCCCTTTCTCCCAGTGTCTGTGGGTAGGCAGAAGCCTAACTTCGGTGGGCACCTTTTGCTCCCAGTTGCAAAACTACCTCCTATCATAAAGATCCCAGTTTATTTTTCATTTCTATAAACCAATTAACTAACACACATGATCACACCAATTAACAGGGGAATTTAGGATGAACCATGTGTAATAAATGGTGCTCGTCTTACTTGAGGACTAATTATTGTTTATCTTGAGAATACATATGTAACAGGTTGTATCTGCTTGGCTATATAACAGGATGAGTTTTTTCCTGTATCCTCAATCTCTTAGCAGATTGCCTAAAATGCATATCACATTAAAACTGTTTTCTTTCTCTTTTACCTTTGTGGAGAGGTTTTCTGTTTTGGGAGATTTTTGCTTTTAATTGTATATTTCCATGATAGCAGCAAAAGTAGGAAAAAAATATTTCTCTTGAGGTTACATGAATTTCAGAATTATTCTAAACATGCTCATTGGTCCCGGAAGCAATATTCCAAAGGGAAGATAAACATGAATCACATCCAACATAAATGAAGATGAAGTAACAATCAGAGACCCAGCTGTATGAGTTGGAAGAGCTTTAGTTGTGTTTATGTTTTCCTACCCTTTCATGAGGAAAAATATAGGATTATAGAATTAGATCATTTTGCTCAATAGAAAGTGATACAATATCAAAAATATATAAATATGTATAGCTGCACAATCTCAACATACCTCCTGTTTTTTTCTACATTTTTCAGATAGATGATAAACCCATAGAGTTAAAGATGAGGTTTTCTCAAAAAACTAATGACAGTTACTAAAAAGTTTTATAAAAGAATAGGTTTTTGTTGTTCTGGGGGAATATATGCAAATTAGGAAAGAGCTTAATAATAGACAATCAGTATAAATTTGAATGCTTATAGGTAGTTTCTCTCTAGGGAGAGAAAGAAAAATCTAGGCTTGGAGTAGATTGCAAAATGGGTAGAGTTATCCACACCTACTTGTAAGTGTGCTTCTTATGATAACACTCGGTAGCTCATGTCAAGATGAGTCCTATTTCTCTACCCCTTGAATCAAGTCTGGCTTGAATCAGGTATGGCTTTGTGACTTTCTTTGGCCAATATAAAGCAGCAAAAATGTCACTGTACCATCTTAGAGGTTAAGTCTCTAAGGACAAGCATGTTTCCTCTCTTTCTCTCTCGGCGATACAATGCCAAGTGGACAATCCTGGACTAGCCTGTTGGATGACCAAGATGCATAGTGTCATTCCTCCTATCACATGAGTGGACTGTCACCTTCCTCCAGACACATGAGTGATGCCACTCAAGACAAGCAGCACCTGAGTGACCTGCCACCTGGCTGCAGATGTAAGAGCAAGCCCAGCTGAGAAGTAGCTAAGTCTGAAACAGATTAGATAAATGGCCCAGCTGAGCCAGGCCCAAATTGCCAACCCATAAAAACATGAGCTAAATACATGGCTTATTTAAAGATGTAAAGTTTGGGGGATGGTTTGTATGTAACAATATAACTGATAAAACAATGTGTAGTCAAATGGCTTTGAAATCAGCCTCTTAAATAAATTTCATATTTAAATTTATTTTCTAGGCTGGGCATGGTGGCTCACACCTGTAATCCTACCACTTTGGGAGGCCGAGGCAGGAGGATTGCTTGAGCTCAGGAGTTCATGACCAGCCTGAGCAAGAGTGAGACCCCCATCTCTACTATAAATAGAAAGAAATTAGCCAAACAACTAAAAATAGAAAAAATTAGCCGGGCATGGTGGTGCGTGCCTATAGTCCCAGCTACTTGGGAGGCTGAGGCAGGAGGATCACTGGAGCCCAGGAGTTTGAGGTTGCTGTGAGCTAGGCTGATGCCACAGCACTCTAGCCCAGGCAACAGAGTGAGACTCTGTCTCAAAAAAAATAAACAAATAAAAAATTTACTTTCTAGCTAAGTCACCATGATTTTGAAAGAATTGTGCTTCAAAAATACATTTTGTTTACATGAAAAGTAAAAAACTTGCTGAGAATTTACAGGTTCATAATTTAAGAAAAGAGAGAGAAAATTTTCTCTGCTGACTAGATCATGAAAATAAACTTGTAAAATAACAGAAATGTCACATTATACCTAAGGCATAATCATTCCAGTCTGATATGAAGAAATCTGCTATTTCTCTTGCTTTCTTCTACACGTGGGGACCACATGGACCTCATTGGATCTCTGCCAAGTCATCTCCCAAGAGCCATTATTTAGGTTTAGGATTGATATTTTTTATATCAGTGAAGGTTATTCCAGTTTCCAAAAAAGTAAGCACCACATTTTTCAGTGAGTTAGCACAGGAAGCTTATGTCCCACTGGCCCAGCAGTTGAGGTGGCTCCAGAGTGCACTGTGTGCAGGCGGGGTGGAAAGAAACCTGGAGGCAGAACCACTCCTTAGCCACCCTGCCCAGCAGTCACGGGCAGGACCTGGTGTGTGGGGCAACCCAGGGGTGCTGGGCACTCATATGACCCCACCTAGAAGCAAAGGGAATTGATGCCTCTATAATGTGGAAGGAGAAACACACTCTGCTACATTCCTCCGTATAGCATCTACCTATCTGTTTAATTGCATTGTTTTTCTGGTGAAAAATTCTGCCTGTCCATTGTAAGTTGGTACTTACTAATAAATTGTCCTTTGGAACTATGTATGATTTTCCAAGGTCTTTAAAAAAGTATCAGCCTTTGAAAAACTGTAATGTGACTGATACTCTGTCATATAGAAAAATAATTTAGAAAAATCCACAACTTCTCCCCATAATGAGGTGTTTCAGTGGTTCTCAATTTGGTTGGCTTTATCCACCTAGTGAAAATAAACCAACAACTCTCAAACTGTGCGTGTAGGATGCCCACGGCTAACATATATGATCTCATGATCTTAAAGAATTCTGGTAAGTGTCTTCTAATGAGAAAATGTCTTTTCCTGAAATGAGCAAAGATTTGGAGGAAATACAATTCTCTGAACTTGCTCTGTGCTTTGGACAAATTTATAAGCAACATGTCACATTTCTCAGGCCCCCAGGTAAGAGGAATAGTTCTGTTGATTGTCCTTTTGGGGGCTGGAATCTCTGATTAGTGCAGTAGGTCACACTGAGATGTGTTTCAGACACCATTGGTGCCCTCTCTACACTCCCTGGGCCCACCCAAGTTCACCTGCAGCTGTAAGGCAAGAAGGCTTCCGTGTGCTTCAGCTTTGTATATCCGACACCTAGGCATCTCTTCTCTGCCTTAGGCTTTCTTTGGTATCACCTGAGCCTACTTGTCTTAACAGACAGGTACCAGGGCAGTGGGAGTAAAAGTCAAGCCACGGGACCTGGGGGTTGGCGGATAAACAAACGCTGTAGCTTCCCATACTCAACAGCTCCACACTGTTCCTCAGAGCTTCTCCCAGCGGCAGTGAGCAGAAAACTGCTCATTAATGCCACCGTAGATGTCTTTTCTACCTTCCTTGACTCATTTCCCCACTTCCTCACTACTATTTTTTGGGACCTTCTTCCAAATAATGCATGCCACTTAAGTCTTTGTCTCACAGTCTTCTTGGGGGAACCAAACCTAAGACCATTGGTATAGTAAGTGGTCAGTGGCCAAGATTACGAGGACAGTATAGCTGGTGAGAAGTGCCCTGCTGGTGACACTGGAAAGATGTGGTGGATTGGGATGAGGTGGGAACAGAAAGGGAAGCACTGGTTTATGCATGAGCCCTAGTACTTAAAATGTATGGGGCGAGAGTGATTGGAAAGACTTTGGAATTGGGTGTTTGGCCAACCATAACCTAAGGTAATGCTGTGAAAGCCAGAATCCCTCCATGGCAACATTAAACTAATTTCATCTCCTGTAGTGAGAAGGCAAGTTGCACCAGGATTTAATTAGGACAGTGGCATTAGAAAGATACTGAATGCACAGAATTTGCATATATTCTCTGCTAAATTAGGACCCTAACAGCTAAAGGAGTAAGACCCTGATACCGAGGATGGGAATGTATATTGGGATTTTCCTGAGATCCTTACACTCTCGGATCCTCCTTAAAGACCTCCAGGCCTACAGAAGTAGCTCCTTTACCTTTGCTAGAGGACAGCACTCTCCCATTACCCTGTGGCCATACAAAGGTCCTGAAGTGGCTGCCTCGCCTCAATTCCACTGTGCCCTTCCTCGTGGCCTCAACTAGATCCAGACCTTAGCAGAGTCATGGTAAGGAAATATTGTCACTGCCATGGGGAGAAATAACTGATTTACCAAATGAGCTGCCTGTATTGGGCGGAATTGGGAAGACAGGTGCAGAGGTGGTTGTAAGAGTTTCCACCCGCGGTGGAATAGAAGGCTAAGCACAGAGCACAGAAGTGTTTCTTGCCATGAGGGCACTTGCAGTGACTCAGGATGCAACATCTGGTGAAGACACATGACGATGGCCCTAACTCGCTGTGGGGAGGGCTCTGTGAAGGTTTGACAAGACGTTGCCACGGTAGATCATTTGGAGATGCTGGGACTTCCCTGGCAAATTGTGAGGGTCAGGAGTTTCAGCAAAGGAGAAGTAAGAATTGAGTTATTATGCAATTCCAGAGAACCGCTAGCTGATCATGTTCCCAGAGAGAGCCCAGAGGCCACTTCCCTCACAACAGCAATGCGGAATGCACTAGCAAGGCAGCCACCAGCATCGCTGAGACGCTCTGTCCTCTGAAGGTCCTGGGTGAGGGCAGGAGAGCCACTAAGAAACTGGGCTCCCCATGGCCAGTGCGGATGATACAGTGCCATATAACGGGCCAGATGGCAACATTTCAGTGTCAGAAGCAAGATGAGTATAATTGCTGTAAGGGGACACAAGGCTGGCTCTGCAACCCAGGGGTTGCCAGGATTTTTTGACAAATGGAAAGTAGGCCTTGTTCTTCCTGGGGATGAAATTAGATGGGCAGCCAGTAATGATATTCCTCTTCTACAACAAGAGATGATAAAGACCAGGAATGCAGAAGACTCAAGTCAGCCACCAAACAGAAAATCATGACCCCTCTGGCAATTTTGATACATGAACTAGTTCTTACACACAGAGCCCATTGTTTGAATGGGGGCCTCAGTGTCCTTGAGAATGGAAGCAACAGAGCCTCTGTAAATATGGAAAACATATATCCACCTACTGTTTGCCTAAAGGGACTTATGGCTGTGGACCCAAGTGGAAGGGATATATTCAGATTTATTGAGGACTGTTGGAAATAGATAATGAGCTCCCCCGATGCCAGGGTGACAAAAATCAATCACTGCCCCATGTGAAGCTGGGTCATATGGAGACCAGAGGATGCACGGCCCAGGTCTATCTTACATTGGATCCAATGGTTCTGCAAACTCACCCCATTGTCATTTTCCTGGTCTGTGACTACAGAATTATGATGAATATACCTAGCAGCTGGCACAGCACACATATTGGTTGTATGACCTATAAAGAAAAATTCATTATAGTAAGTAGCGCCAGGCGATTATTCCTGAAACTTCCTCGACTAATCAAAACATTGTAAAGCAGAGTCACACTTTCATTCACATAGAATTGCAACCTTGAAGATGAAGGGATACAGGGCCCATCACAGCCCAAGCATGGCTGTTGTAAAAACAAGATGGGATGGTGGCAGATGTCAGCCACTCCAAACCTAACCACGTGGTTGTTTCGAGGGCAGCTGCTGTGCCGACATGTTGCCGTTACAAGAACAGATCGGTGAGGCTGATCGCGGTGGCTCATGCCTGTAATCCTAGCACTCTGGGAGGCCGAGGCAGGCAGATTGCTCGAGGTTAGGAGTTCGAAACCAGCCTGAGCAAGACCGAGACCCCCCTCCCCCGTCTCTACTATAAATACAAAGAAATTAATTGGCCAACTAAAAATATATAGAAAAAATTAGCCGGGCATGGTGGCGCATGCCTGTAGTCCCAGCTACTCGGGAGGCTGAGGCAGAAGGATTGCTTGAGCCCAGGAGTCTGAGGTTGCTGTGAGCTAGGCTGACACCACGGCACTCACTCTAGCCTGGGCAACAAAGAGAGACTCTGTCTCAAAAAAAAAACAAAAACAAGAGATTGGTGGACTCCAGCAGGTGCTCTGTGGTTATTTATCTGAAGCACGTGCTCTTTCTAATGTCTATCAGAAAAGACAATCCAAAGTAATTTTCATTTACCTGGATAAGAAAGCAGTTCATATTCACTATCTTTCCACAGACAATGACAGCTTTTGTTCTAAGTCACAAATAATCTGAAGAAATCTTGATCATTTTGACATTTTAGTATACTGATGGCATCATGCTAATTGCATCTCATGAACAGGATGTAGAAAGTTCCCTGGATGATGTGGTAAGACAAATGCATACCACAGGGTTTGATAAACACTAAAACTCTCCTTCTTTTCACTTTTAAAATATTTAATAGAATTGTCCTCTCAATGATGTTTCCCTTTCCTTCCTACACTTCTCCAAAATCACAGTTCCACTGAGGCTGATGTAACCAAATTAATCCCCCTAAAGCTTCCTGTGTGCTTAATTCAGGAGCTACTTCTATGTGGTTATTTTAATTTTCCTCTCAATGGTTTTGGACGCAATTGACATTTCCTCTTCGTTAAAATGGCATTGATGGGAGAAAAAATGGTCCTTATTTACTTCCATCTCCTTGGCAGCTTCATTACATACTATTTCTTTGTGTTTTTATTTCAATTTATATCACAAATGCCCATGTATCTAAGATTTGTGAGGAAGTTTATGGAATTACACATTTAAGAACATTTATCCCTCAAAGGAACCACAATTCTATCTGGAAAATGGAATTAGATTCTCTGCATTCATTTACTGCATCTAAGGATATCTGCTTCCCATCACTCTGGAAATTGCTGGAAAGTTTCTCTGCTAGTTACTTTTGACAGTCTCTTTGGGCATTTTCATTAACCTCTAGTACTTGTTTAGAATAATTAATACTTTGGATAAAACATTTTTAGTGAATTAGATGTCCCCTTACGGTCACTGTCATTCCTGCCGCAGGTGACGTGATAAGCTCTGGAGGGAAACAAGGTCAGAGATTCCCAAAGGTATAGCCCAGAGGTTAGCTGCTCCTCCCCACACAGGGACCGTCACCTTGAGTCACAGTCCTAGCAGGAGAGGTCAGGTAGGTGAGTATTCGTATATTTTAGGTTGGAGGAAATGTTGGAGATGAGCAGCTTTTCAAAAGAAGATAGAATAATGGCCAATAAGCATATGAAAAAATGCTCAGCAACTCTAATCATCAGGAAAATGCAAATCATGGCCGGGCGTGGTGGCTCACGCCTGTAATCCTAGCACTCTGGGAGGCCGAGGCGGGCGGATTGCTCGAGGTCAGGAGTTTGAAACCAGCCTGAGCAAGAGCGAGACCCCGTCTCTAGCATAAATAGAAAGAAATTAATTGGCCAACTGATATATATAGAAAAAATTAGCCAGGCATGGTGGTGCATGCCTGTAGTCCCAGCTACTCGGGAGGCTGAGGCAGGAGGATCACTTGACCCCAGGAGTTTGAGGTTGCTGTGAGCTAGGCTGATGCCACGGCACTCACTCTAGCCTGGGCAACAAAGTGAGACTCTGTCTCAAAAAAAAAAAAAAAAAAAAAAAAAAAGCAAATCATAGCCACAATGAGGTATCACCTAACTCCAGTGAGAATGGCTTTTATCAAAAAGTCCCAGGCCGGGCGCTGTGGCTCACGCCTGTAATCCTAGCTCTTGGGAGGCCGAGGCGGGCGGATTGCTCAAGGTCAGGAGTTCAAAACCAGCCTGAGCAAGAGCGAGACCCCGTCTCTATTACAAATAGAAAGAAATTAATTGGCCAACTGATATATATATAAAAAATTAGCCGGGCATGGTGGCGCATGCCTGTAGTCCCAGCTACCCGGGAGGCTGAGGCAGAAGGATCACTCAAGCCCAGGAGTTTGAGGTTGCTGTGAGCTAGGCTGACGCCACGGCACTCACTCTAGCCTGGGCAACAAAGCGAGACTCTGTCTCAAAAAAAAAAAAAAAAAAATGGCCGGGCGCGGTGGCTCACGCCTGTAATCCTAGCTCTCTGGGAGGCCGAGGCGGGCGGATTGCTCAAGGTCAGGAGTTCAAAACCAGCCTGAGCAAGAGCGAGACCCCGTCTCTACTATAAATAGAAAGAAATTAATTGGCCAACTGATATGTATATAAAAAAAAAAAAATTAGCCGGGCATGGTGGCGCATGCCTGTAGTCCCAGCTACTTGGGAGGCTGAGGCAGAAGGATCGCTGGAGCCCAGGAGTTTGAGGTTGCTGTGAGCCAGGCTGACGCCACGGCACTCACTCTAGCCTGGACAACAAAGAGAGACTCTGTCTCAAAAAAAAAAAAAAAAAAAAAGTCCCCAAACAGCCAGGCGTGGTGGCTCACGCCTGTAATCCTAGCACTTTGGGAGGCCGAGGCGGGTGGATTGCTCAAGGTCAGAAGTTCGAAACCAGCCTGAGCGAGACCCCGTCTCTACCAAAAATAGAAATAAATTAATTGACCAACTAAAAACATATATACAAAAAATTAGCCGGGCATGGTGGCGCATGCCTGTAGTCCCAGCTACTTGGGAGGCTGAGGCAGGAGGATTGCTTGAGCCCAGGAGTTTGAGGTTGCTGTGAGCTAGGCTGACGCCCCGGCACTCACTCTAGCCTGGGCAACAAAGTGAGACTGTGTCTCAAAAAAAAAAAAAAAAAAAAAAAAAAAAGTCCCCAAACAAAAGATGCTGGAATGGACGCAGAGAGAAAGGAACACTTATTTACTTATATTTTTAAATAACGTTATTTTTTCTTTTTCTTTTTTCCTGAAGATGATGACAGGACTTTATTTATTTATTATTTTTAATTTGTTTTTTATTTATTTATATTTTAAAATAATGTTATTTTTTTCTTTTTTTCCTGAAGATGATGAAAGGAAAAACAAGTAATATTCAAGGGTAGGTATTTGCACTATCTGCAAAACATTAGCAAGCACCATCCATCACATTAAGAAATGTATACTGGGGGGGGAGGGCATTTATTGAAACCTTAAAATCTGTTCCCCCATAATATGCCAAAATAAAAATAAATAAATAAAAAGAAATGTATACTTACTTCTATGTTAAATAACTATCAAATTGTATAATATACCTATGTTTTAATTAACATGTACAATAATAATTGTAATGGTAATTCAATCCAAGAGAAATTCATTTAATTTTAATTTTTATTTTTTAGAGACAGGGTCTCACTCTGTTGCCCAGCTCAGGCTGGAGTGCAGAGGCAGAATCATAGCTCACTGCAGCCTGAACCCCGGGACTCAAGCGATCCTCTTGCCTCAGCCTTCCTAGTGGCTGGGACCACAGGCATGCGCCATCACACCTGGCTCACTTTTTAATTTTCTGTAGAGACAGAGTCTCACTATGTAGCCCAATCAGGTCTCGAACCCCTGGCCTCCAGTGATCCTCCTGCCTCAGCCTCCCAAGATGCTGGGATAACAGGCGTGAGCCACAGCACCCAGCCACCAAGAGTAATTTATTAAAACTTTCTGATCACAGGAAATTTAAAAATCAATTCATTTGCATATTTCCACTGAAGAATATTAGGAAAGCATGATCAGTAAAGGACCATCAAGACCAACAAAGAAATAAAGTTACATGGAGAAAGTAGAATGAAACATTAATTCAAGAAGAAAAAGAAACTATGTAAAATTTCTAACTGTAAGCTCCTTCATGTGTTTTTCAGATATATCATGGTGACATCAAATTGCCATAGGGTGTAGATTCCACTGGATATATCTAAAATAATGATTTTTATTTTATAAACGTTTTTATTTTAAAACATCAATATATAAATGAAGCCAATAATTTAATCATTTGAAACTATTTAAACTTGTGATGAAAAATTTTACATCTCACTTTAAAAATATATTAATATAAGTGGGCGCCAAATTTAGAGGGACTAAAAGCACGAATTCTGGAAAGCACCATGGTAGACACGGTGGTCAATCACAGCAATGCTGTGAAAGTGCACGTGACCTCCCAGAACTATATGACATGTCCCCGGTTAAGGTCATTCACTTAGAGACCTGGACTTAAGGAATCTATGATACCCCATAACGTCTGAAGTTTCCCTTTAAAGAATGTCAGTGTAGGCGATAAAAAAAAAAAAAAAAAAAGAATGTCAGTGTTTTGAGAAATTTCTATTCCAATTGTTAGAAAGATCAATTATTTAAGGGAATAAACACTGTATCCCAAGACTTCTCAACTCTTGTACATAAGACTGAACGAGGCAGATTCCATATAAGGCAACTTTCTACTTTAAATCTGAGTCAATATAAAAATATTCTAAAGTGGCCGGGCGTGGTGGCTCACGCTTGTAATCCTAGCACTCTGGGAGGCCGAGGCGGGCGGATTGCTCAAGGTCAGGAGTTCAAAACCAGCCTGAGCGAGACCCTGTCTCTACTATAAAAATAGAAAGAAATTAATTGGCCAACTAATATATATATATAAAATTAGCCGGGCATGGTGGCACGTGCCTGTAGTCCCAGCTACTCGGGAGGCTGAGGCAGGAGGATTGCTTGAGCCCAGGAGTTTGAGGTTGCTGTGAGCTAGGCTGACGCCATGGCACTCACTCTAGCCTGGGCAACAAAGCGAGACTCTGTCTCAAAAAAAAAAAAAAAAAAAATTCTAAAGTAAATACTTCAATAAACTGAATATATATTTTTGACTATTGATAAAATAATTAACTGCATGTGCAGATGTGGTAATTGATAGTATTGTATAAATATCTGAAGCTACCCTGCATATAATAATTGCAATACAGACAAAAAATATAGGAATTCAGAAATCGAGTATGATATATCTCTAAAATGGTAGGTTCGGGTTTGGCAAGAACAGCTAGATTTTGGAGTGGTAATGGACAGTACATACATAGTCAGAAAATTGAAATATGAACACATGAGATTTAGGCATTAAAGGACTTGGGTTTGAAACAAATAGGCCGGGGGCAGTAGCTCACACCTGTAGCACTTTGGGAGACTGAGGTAGGAGGGATGCTTGAAGTCAGGAGTTCAAGACCAGCCTTGGCAACATAGCAAGACCCTGTTGCTACAAGAAATAGAAAAATATTAGCTGGGCATCATGATGCACGCCTATAGTCCCAGCTACTCAGGAGACTGAGGCAGGAGGATTGTTTGAGCCCAGGAGTTTGAGGTTGCTGTGAGCTATGATGATGCCACTGCACTCTAGCCCAGAAGTCAGAGTGAAACTCTATCTCAAAAAATAAATAGGTTTGAAAACATTTCTGTGTTCTACCTTCAAAGCTCACACTATTCCACTGCCAAGCATTGTAACCTTGAAAAGACAAAGACACTCCGCCTACATTGCTATTTAATTATCAACAAACTATCCACAAAAACCTTCCTGTCCAGCCAGTTTCTCAGAGCAACTGTGGGAGTCACAGCAGGTAAAGTTGACTTATTGATCTGCATATTTTTGAGTAGGAAAAGGATTGTAATTATTTATTATTTACTTTTACTGAGGGATGGTCTTGGACAGAAATTAGCTGGATATATAATTTGCCTGGAAAATATATAGGATGAAGAGAATAGAAACCTGAAAGTAAAATATCAGTCAGTATGCACTATGATACTTTCAATACTGCAGTAGGCTATTAGTAAATACTCCATAGTTTTTACTTCAGTAATTTTATTGATTACTAAACTTTAACACTATGGTAACAGCATTAGGGAAAAGTAAGAGCATGGGAGTGAGTGTTCAGTATTAAATCCCTTCCTGTTTCTTACTGTCTGTTGATTTACATGTGCCACTGAGCTTTCTAGTGACTGCTCTTCACCTCAGAGATAAATGCAAACTTTAAAATATTTCATTGAAAAACTGTTGGTATTTACTCTTTCCTTTGCAAGTATTCTTTAGTAGTTCTTTTTCTGGTATCTTCTAAAATTCTCTTTTAAGGTCATTTTTTCTAATGTCCAATTATTTAAGGGAAATGAATTAGGCACTTTAATTGCATCAGACACAATCCGTTCCAAATAACCTGAGGAAAGAACAAAGTGTTAATATTTAGACTTCATTTCCTGGTCAGTGAGGGATTTCTGTGAGAACATGTACTTCACGTAGAATTTTCTTTGTCCTACCATCAAGAGTTGCCTATTTTCACAGTTCTTCTGTCACCATGAAGGGGACCTTCTCAAATGCCATCCTTGTTCTTGCCATCTCCATGTGGACTGTCTTTGCAATTGGTAAGTTACATGTCCTTGCTCTGCCCACATTTTCTGCAGTAGATTCAGAATCATGGGGAAATTAGAGATGGAAGGAGAAGTGACGTTCAGTTTTATTTAATCCTAATTCCTTTATGGTACAGCTGTAGAAACTAAAATCCATAGAATTCACACAATGTTGTTAGTATCAAAGCAGGAAGTTGAATCCAAACCTTCCAAATCCAGGACTATTTAACTTTCCAAAACACCAACTTACTATCCTAGACATTCAAAACCTTAGAAAAGTTCATTTCTAGAGTTTGTATATTTACATATGTCAAATCCAAAATGAACTTCATTAGACTCTGTGGAAGTAGACTCAGATATTATTCTGGTCAATGGCTGGTTTTACTGAAAATTGTGTTCATGATTGACTATAGGGAATCTCTGAGGGCTTGAATACATTCCTTCTCCATTTGGACTCTGAAATTCCTTCTCTTTTATTAATATCTTCAACCTTTTCCTTTTCATTGGCATTCTCTCTCACTTAAAGCATTTTTTCAAGCCTCTCATATCTTAAGATGCTTCTGTAACAAACTGAAAACTATTCTTCATGACTCTCACATCTTAGGTAAAAAACAAAAAGCACTTTCTCTTTCCTCACCTTCCCTATCCAATTTAATCTTATCTTGACAAATCTAGATATATTTCTACGATTCCTCACCTTTCACTCGATTCTCATCCCACTGCTCCCGAGCACATGGCCATTGGCATAGCCCCCTGCAAGCCCAGTGTGCTCTCTGGCTGAGTCTTGAGCAATTCTTGAAAATAGTTCTTTCCTTGTTCTCATAATTGTATGGCTTTATATTTTCCCTCAAGCCCATATCTCCTGTGTGCCTATATCAAGTGAACAAGTTCAGTTGATCGGAATTTTTTTTTTGAGACAGAGTCTCACTCTGTTGCCCAGGCTAGAGTTCTGTGGATCAGCCTAGCTCACAGCAACCTCAAACTCCTGGGCTCAGGTGATCCTCTGCCTCAGCCTCCTGAGTAGCTGGACTACAGGCTACTATAGGCACGTATCACCATGCCCAGCTAATTTTTTTCTATATATTTTTAGTTGTCCAGCTAATTTCTTTCTAATTTTTTGTTTTTAGTAGAGACAGAGTCTTGCTCTTGCTCAGGCTGGTCTCCAACTGCTGGGCTCAAATGATCTGCCTGTGTCAGCCTCCCAGAGTGGATAGGAAATTCATATATCACATAAATTCATGCCTTTTTTTACATTTCCACAAAAATGACTCTTCCTCAATGAAGGTTTTCATCATTTTTTCTTGAAAATATTTATCTATTCTTAACTGTTACCTTTGCCTCCAGCTTGACTAAGTCTAACGCATCATCCACATTGCTACAATGGTTGTCTTTTTTCATGCAAATCTTATCTTAGTTCTGCTGTACTAAACACAAAAGGCTTTGTGAAATAGCCCCTCCTACCATGCTGGGTTTCCCAGAACCCACTTATTTTCATAGCCAAGAAATATATACTGCTTGCTGACCTTTGCCAGAAGCTGAGATAGCCACTTGTTATGTGGCAGGAATGGTCCCCGGACTCACAGTGTTACACACAAGTGGGGGAAGGTATACAGATATCATGGTCTATACCGAGTATTAACACACATTTTGATAAGTGTTTCAAATGGTAAGGACAGCAAGAGTGCATAGAACTCAAGCCTCGGTTCCTCTTTTCCCTCCCCTGCCCAGATTAGCATAATGAAAGCTCCCCTCCGGATGGGTATGGCCAAGAAGATGATTTTCCTTCTCTCCATAACTTACAGTTGAGGGGCAGCGATATCTCCCTGGGACAGGCAGGTTGTCAACATTTTTCAGTGCCCCACCCCTCACTTTGTGTTGTTGAGGCTAAGTTACAAGACAGTGAGGCCAAAAGGTAGGGTGCTGCCTTTCTCCACCCCTCTCCCACTTGTGCTGAGTCTCTACCCCAGGTAAGGTGGGCTGAGAATAGTAGGGCCCCAATTGCCCTTGCCTTAGCTTTCTTGTAGGTTAGAGGTTCCATGCTGGGAAAAACAAACTGAGAAGATCAGAGGCAGTGTTCTGCTTGTGAAGCAGATTGTCAGTCCGAGATAAGCAGGCCACTGTCCAGAGCAGTGGCATAGATATTTTGTCCTGGGAGAGAAGCAGGCCATGAGAACAGAGAGCTCCAGACATTTCATCAAAAAAACCTGACGTTATTTAGAATAGATTGTAGTGAAATTCAAGCCTAGGGGCACTGTCTTAGTTTGCTTTGTGCTGCTACAACAGAATACCTGAGACTGAGTAATTTATATAGAACAGAGATTTGTTTCTTACAGTTCTGGAGGCTGGGAAGTCCAAGGTTGAGGGGCCTGCGTTTGGTGAGGGCCTTCTTACAGTGTCACCCAGTGGCAGAAGGTGGAAGGGTAAGAGAGCACACATGTGTGTACATTCATGAGCGAGGGCTGAATTCATCCTTTTATCAGGAACCCACTCCTGCAATAACTAACCCACTCCCATGATAACATAAATATTTTAATATGATAAAATATTAATGTATTCATCAGTCACATCTTAAGGGCCCCACCTCTCAACATTGTTTCATTGGGGATTAAGTTTCTAACACATGAACTTTAGGGGACACATAGCAGGGACTCTCAAAAACAACAGAGATTTTGATGGTCAGCATTTAAGAGAAAGCAGGTGGCTCCATGAGAAAAATAAACTAAACTATAGGCCAACTAGTTTACTAGAAAGAACCAGGAAAAAAAACTGCCAAAAAGAGCATCCCTGGCAGTTCAGAATAAACCTCAAAGGCTAGTCTCAAAAACTACCCTGCAAAGAACCCAGATTTAATTGGATCAGACTGTGTAGCAATTTATGCCTCAGAGAATTGTTGAAAGCCATAGAGCAATCATTTAGCAAATAGCAAAGCTTAACAGCTGGTATGATGCCAACAGAGGCAAACAGCATTACAGAGAGATTACAGAAAGAGACAGTCAAAGTGAGTCCTGTTAAAACCACCATCATCCCAGGATGACTAAGCACGTAGCTAAAACTGTCCTCTGAGGAGAGACATCAGGCGCTTCACATTGCAGGAGAAATAAACTTCACTAAAACATTCCAGCCAAGGCATTAAACAAATGAACAAGCAAACAACAAGTCTTTCATGAGAGAGAAGCCAGTATCCAAAGTTGTTACAATATACTATCTAAATGTCCAATTTTCAACAAAAATGATGGGACATGAAAAAGGGGGAAAATGTGAGATCCATACAGAGGAAAAAAAAAAAAAAAAAAAAAAAAAACCCAGGCAACAGAAACTGCTTGTGAGAAAGTCCAGATTTAGCATATAAAAACTTCATCAGCCTGAAAGTTGCCCTCTAAAAAAAAAAAAAAAAATTAAAAAAAAAAAAAAAAAACTTCAAGGGAGGGGGGAGGGGGAGAAATGGGCATTTATTGAAACCTTAAAATCTGTACCCCCTGGCCGGGCGCTGTGGCTCACGCCTGTAATCCTAGCTCTTGGGAGGCCGAGGCGGGCGGATTGCTCAAGGTCAGGAGTTCAAAACCAGCCTGAGCAAGAGCGAGACCCCGTCTCTACTATAAATAGAAAGAAATTAATTGGCCAACTGATATATATATATAAAAAAAAAAATTAGCCGGGCATGGTGGCGCATGCCTGTAGTCCCAGCTACTCGGGAGGCTGAGGCAGAAGGATCACTCAAGCCCAGGAGATTGAGGTTGCTGTGAGCTAGGCTGACGACACGGCACTCACTCTAGCCTGGACAACAAAGTGAGACTCTGTCTCAAAAAAAAAAAAAAAAAAAAAAAAATCTGTACCCCCATAATATGCCAAAAAAAAAAAAAAACACTTCAAGGGAACTAATATAAATATGTTCAAAGAACTAAAGGAAATATTGTTTAAAGAAGCAAAAGAAACACTGTATTGATCTCTAAATGCATATTTAAAAAAAAGAAGCAAAGGAAGGACTGGGTGTGATGGCTCACACCGGTTATCCCAGCACTCTGGGAGGCCAAGGCAGGAGGATCACTCAAGGTCAGGAGTTTGAAACCAGCCTGAGCAAGAGCGAGACCCCATCTCTACTAAAAATAGAAAGAAATTAATTGGCTAACTAATATATATAGAAAAAATTAGCCAGGTATTGTGGCGCATGCCTGTAGTCCCAGCTACTCGGGAGGCTGAGGCAGCAGGATTGCTTGAGCCCAGGAGTTTGAGTTTGCTGTGAGCTAGGCTGATGCCACGGCACTCTAACCTGGGCAGCAGAGTGAGACTCTGTTTCAAAGAAAAAAAAAAATAGAGCCCTAAATATGTAAAGCAAAACTAATAGAATTGAAGGGAGAAATTGATAACTCAACAATAATAGTTAGAGACATCACCTCCCACTTTTAACAGTGGCTATAACAGTTAGACAGAAGATCAAAAAGGAAATAGAAGACTAGAACAACACTCTTAACTAACTAGACTTACTAGATATCTATAGAATATTCCATCCAACAACAGCAGAATGTGTATTGCACATGGAACATTCTCTAGGAGAGACCATATCTTAGGCCATAAAAGAAGCCTCAATAAATTTAAAAGGATTCAAATCATATAAAGTATGTTCTCTTACTACAAAAAAGTTCCTATGAATGTATTTCTATATGTTAGAGAACATAGAACACAGAAATGTAATATATTTGCCAATAATAGCACAAAGGAGGTGAGTGGGAGCAACATTGCTCTCACCACTACTATTCAACATTGTATTGGAGATTCTAGCCAGGGAAATTAGGCAAGAAAATTAATGAAAGGCATCTGGATAGGATAGGAAGAAGTAAAATTATCTGTGTTTGTAGCTGACATGATTTTGTGAATAGAAAACTCTAAGGAATACACTTAAAACTGGTAGGGCTAATAAATCAGGCAGCAAATTTGCAAGATACCAAATCAATATACAAAACCAGCTGTGTATCTATACAGGACTAATGAACATTTTGAAAATGAAATTAAGAAAACAATTTCATTTAAAGTAGCGTAAAAATACCTTTGATAAATTTACCAAAGGAGATGAAAGACTTATACACTGAAAACTATAAAACATTGAAGAAAGAAATTAAAGAAGACCTAAATAAGTGGAAAGACATCCCACCTTCATGGATAGGAGGACTGAACATCATTAAGATGGCCATACTCCCCAAATCTGTATTTGCACACAGGTACCATACAAATACTAAAGATTCCAGCTGGCTTTTTATTTATTAAATGGAAAGGCTGATTCTAAAATTCATATGGAAATGCCAAAGACCAACAATGGTCAAAACAATCTTGAAAAAGAACAAAATTGTATTCGTACGTTTCAATTTTAAAGCTTACTACAAAGTTACAGACATCAAGACAATGTGGTACTAGCATAAGTCTAAAAATATGGATCAATGAAATAGAACTAAGAATCAAAAAAAAAAACAAAAAAAAAACACCTTGCATTTAGAGTGAATTAATTTTAACAAGGTGCCCAACCATTCAATGAAAAATCATCTTCTCAACAAATGCTGCTGGGACAACTGGATATCCCTATGCAAAATAATTAATTTGGACTCCTTCCTCACACCATAGACAAAAATTACCTCAACAAGGATCGCAGAACTACATATAAGAGCTAAAATTGTAAAACTATTAAAAGAAAATATGGGCCCGGTGTGGTGGCTCACGCCTGTAATCTTAGCACTCTGGGAGACCAAGGCAGGCGGATTGCTCGGGGTCAGGAGTTCAAAACCAGCCTGAGCAAGAGCGAGACCCCGTCTCTACTATAAATAGAAAGAAATTAATTGGCCAACTAATATATATAGAAAAAATTAGCCGGGCATGGTGGCACATGCCTGTAGTCCCAGCTACTCAGGAGGCTGAGGCAGTAGGGTTGCTTGAGCCCAGGAGTCTGCGGTTGCTGTGAGCTAGGCTGACACCATGGCACTTTAGCCGGGGTGACAGAGTCAGACTCTGTCTCAAAAAAAAAAAAAAAAAGCTGCTCAACATCATTGGTTAAAAGGGAAATGTTAATTAAAACCACTATGAAATATCACTCCACTCCTACTAGGATGGCTATAATTAAAAAAGAGGGATAATAACAAATGTTAGCAAAGATATGAAGACATTGAAAGTCTCATACATTGCTGGCAGGAATGTAAAATGGTGCAGCTACTTTGGAAAATAGTCTGGAGGCTCTTCAAAGGGTTACCAGTTCCACTCTTAGGTATATACCCAAGGAAAATGAAAACACTGCCCACAAAAAAAATATACATGTATATTCATAGCAGCTTTATTCATAATAGCAAAAAAGTAAAAGCAAATCAAATGTGCATTAACTGATTAACGGATAAGTGAAATGTGCAATATACATATAATTAAATATTATTTAGCTATAAAAAGAAATGAATTAATGATACAAGCCACAGCATGGTTAAAACATTAAAACACAGATACAAAAGACCACATACTATCTTGTATGACTCCATTTTATATGAAATGTCCAGAAAGGCAAATCTATGGAGATAGAAAGTAGATTAGTTGTTATCAGGGATGAGGGTTGAGTGGGAGGAGGAATTGATGGGAGAGAGGCATGACAAATGACTTCTAATGGGTACAGAGTTTCTCTCTGTGGTGATGAAAATGTTCTAAAACTGCTTGTGATGATGACTGTACAACTCTGTGAATATACTAAAAACACTGAACTGTACATTTTAAATAGGTGAATTCTATATGTGAATTATATCTCAATAAAACTGATATATATGAGAGTTGATAATAGGTTATACATATTATATATTATAAAATTATATCATGTGATTATAATATCTATTATATCACATAATTATACAATATAATATTTTACATGCATATATAATTTTAAATACTGCTTTGGATTGAATAAGGTTTAATGAAACAGCATCTTTTAATGTATCTAAATATAACTGTTTCATAGTACTTTGTATAATAACTTAGAGCATATTTGCTAAAAATAACTGAGAAGATTATGGAAGTTGTTATTTGCCTATGAAGTAGAATTAAGAGGCTGGAATTAAGAGGGCAAGAGGCAGAAATTTCCTGATTCTTCATTCCTTTCGAGAGTAGCTTACATCAAAGAGGAACGCAGCCTCTTCTGATGGGATGTGAAGCTTCCTGGGTGCCAACCAGGGTCTCCCTTACCCTAGCTTTCCCTGAGGGCAGAAGGCAGAGCATCAACTCTTCTGTACATGCTTTTGTCTTCCAGACTTTCCCCTTCCTATGGCCTCCAAGGGAGCTCACCTCGAAGAGACAATGGTAAGGTCTGTTTCCCAAGAACAGGAATGGGGAGAGACCCAGTTTCCCCGATATTTCCAGCTCTTTCCTCTCGGGGGTGGGGAGCTGAAGGGACTTACATGGGACTAACACAATAAAAGCTGAGTCATCAAGTGTGTGTAGCACATTTCATATGTTCCTAAACCAGCTTTCCAAGCATTGTCCCAATCAGCTCATACAACTCTCCTGTAGGATAAAAGGCGAGTATTTTGTACCGTTAAATGGATGATGATGTCATGGCACAAATTCAGGTCTCGTGCTGCAGTGGATTCTCTTTCCACTGTGATATGCCAGGACAAACATCCTGCCTCCCTCACACCTAAGGCCTCATGATATCTTCTGTCCGTTTCCTTCCTTCTACATCCTAACCCTGCTGTGACAAGTTTCAGCCCACTGTCATCTGAGGCACCAAATATGATAAGTCACTTAGTAATGTTCATAAGAAGTTCTAACCTTGAAAGACATTTCCCTACTTTCGCTCTCTGTAATGTAACAAGCACATTTTATAGTTGGTAGGGCAGGTAGTTTTATCTTGATACAGAATTTATGGGGGACTGGGGAGTACACAGATTATGTATTATATTACAATTGTATACATATTATTGGTGTTAAGTGCTGGGGCCAAACACTGAGGCTTCTGAAGCCTGTTCTCTGAACTCCTGGTCTGGTGCACCTTATTCCATTTTCCTCCCCTGCTACCAATGACAGTGGCCAAAGGACCTGGAGGAAAGCACCTGACGCAGTTGTCTGCATGTTGTTTCTAGGCCGACTGTATGAAGAATGTACGTAAGTGCTGGGTTTTCTCCCTCATGAAGCCCAGCGAACCCGTTTGTGGCAGTGACCAGGTTACCTACAATGACGAGTGCCATCTCTGCTTCAAAATTCTGTAAGTCATGATTTTATTCTCCCTTCTTTCAAGTCAGGAGGCTAAAAATGGCCAAAATAGGGGTGACCTCTTCAGCCCGCTTCCTACATCATCCAGTTAGATCTTCTCTCCAGAAACTCCTCCATTATTTGCTCCTCCACGTCTTCCATCCCGGACTGGACACTCAAAAGGTACATGTGATCGTATTCAGGCAATGCAAAAGCAGAAAGCCACTGAGGTGAGGGTACTATGTCTGGCCTAGACAAGGATCAAGTGAAGGAAACTCAGTAGCAAGTAGCCACAGCATCTAGATCATGTGACCATAGATGAGGGTCATCTTCATGTCCCTTCAGGCCAAAGAACAAAAACCTGATGAAGAAGAGGAGGAGGAAGCTGGGTAAAGAATCTTCCCAGCTAGTGACTTATTGGTCATTGAATGGATATTATTTTCCAAAACAACTTTCTTTAGTTTTCAGCCTGGTATGTGGTTTAGTAACTGGATTCATCACGTTAGAAACTTTGGGTGACACCCATGTGAAATGTCCAATTCCCTGGTCCGAAGGGAATAGTGAGGAACAGAGGTTTGTGTCAAGGAAGCTTCTTAGAGAGGTGGGAGAAGTGAGTATTCTATGAAATCTGCTTTCCCCTTTAAAGAGAAAATCCATATCCTTGTCTAACTAAGATTTACCGGTTAAGTTCAATTCTTAAGAGAGAAAAGCAAAAACACAAGAGTACAACAAACATGTCTTTCTCCCCTTCCTCTTCCTGGCTTCTCCTCAAGAGAAGGAGTAAGAATTTTCTTAATCAGGATGAGAGATGTTTAGCTAGGAAGGATTGAACATTTTTGCATTCGTAGCTGAATAAATACTAAAACCCATAAAAGAGAACACTAGAACCCATAAAAGAACTGTGAGGTAAACAACTTTGGTGTCAGCCTCAATCACTGGCACAGATGTCAGACAATCAGAATGCACAGTCTGGGGGACCTACAACATCAGAGACTCAAAGGATGCTAAAACCAGGAGACATCTAAGAGACAACCTCCAAAGAACTCACTTTTACTTTTTTTTTTTTTTTTTTTTTTGAGACAGAGTCTCACTTTGTTACCCAGGCTAGAGTGAGTGCCGTGGCATTAGCCTAGCTCACAGCAACCTCAAACTCCTGGGCTCAAGAGATCCTCCTGCCTCAGCCTCCCAAGTAGCTGGGACTACAGGCATGCGCCACCATGCCCGGCTAATTTTTTTCTATATATATTAGTTGGCCAATTAATTTCTTTCTATTTTATAGTAGAGACGGGGTCTCGCTCTTGCTCAGGCTGGTTTCGAACTCCTGACCTCGAGCAATCCGCCCGCCTCCGCCTCCCAGAGTGCTAGGATTACAGGTGTGAGCCACCGCGCCCGGCACTTTTACTACATTTTAAAAATTATTTTCTGGCCAGGTGTGGTGGCCCACGCTTGTAATCCTAGCACTCTGGGAGGCCAAGGTGGATGGATCGTTTGAGCTCAGGAGTTCAAGACCAGCCTGAGCAAGAGCGAGACCCCGTCCCTACCAAAAATAGAAAAAATTAGCCGGGCATGGTGGCGCATGCCTGTAGTCCCAGCTACTCGGGAGGCTGAGGCAGGAGGATTGCTTGAGCCTAGGAGTTTGAGGTTGCTGTGAGCTAGGCTAATGCCACGGCACTCTAGCCTGGGCAACAGAGTGAGACTCTGTCTCAAAAAAAAAAAAAAAAAAAAAAAATTTCGTAGCAGTTGCACTGGGGATTACAAATGAAAATTTCACTAACACCAATCTAATTTGGATTAATACCAACTTAATTGCAAAATTATTCAAAAATGTTGCTTTTATATAGATGCACTTCCTCCATCCTACTTTGAACTGTTATCACCAACTTGCACCTTTATACACCAAATTTCCATCAACACAGATTTGTAATTATTGTTTCATGCAGTTGTCTCTTAAATCAGATAGTAGAAAAAGATTTACAAGCAAAAAAACATTTATACTGTCTTTGATATCTTCCTATATAGTTGCCTTTACTGGCTCTTTATTTTTTCAAATGGATTCAAGTTTCTGTCTAGTATCCTTTCCTTTCAGTCTGAAGAACTCTCTTTAATATTTTGTAGGTCTGCTAGCACAAATTCTCTCAATTTTTGTTTATTTGGGAATGCCATGATTTCACCTTTATTTTATTATTTTTATTATTTACTTTTTTGAGACAGAGTCTCATTTTGTTGCCCAGGCTAGAGTGAGTGCTGTGGTGTCAGCCTAGCTCACAGCAACCTCAATCTCCTGGGCTCAAGCTATCCTTCTGCCTCAGCCTCCCAAGTAGCTGGGACTACAGGCATGTGCCACCATGCCCAGCTAATTTTTTGTATATATATTTTCAGTTGGTCAATTAATTTCTTTCCATTTGTAATAGAGACGGTCTTGTTCTTGCTCAGGTTGGTTTCGAATTCCTGACCTTGAGCTATCCGCCCACCTCGGTCTCCCAGAGTGCTAGGATTACAGGCATGAGCCACAGCGCCCGGCCTCACTTTTATTTTTTTTTTTTAGTTGGCCAATTAATTTCTTTTCTATTTTTAGTAGAGACAGGGTCTCGCTCTTGCTCAGGCTGGTTTTGAACTCCTGACCTCAAGCAATCCTCCCGCCTTGGCCTCCCAGAGTGCTGGGACTACAGGCGTGAGCCACCACGCCCGGCCCTCACTTTTATTTTTGAAGAATAGTTTTGCTGGATATATAATTCTTGGTTGACAGTCATTGTCTTCTAGCGCTATGACCATGTAATTCCACTGCTTCCACCTCCATGGTTTCCGATGAGAAATTAGAAATTAAACTTTCTGAGGATCACTTGTATGTGGTGATTCACTTCTCCTTTGCTGCTTTTAAGATTTTCTCTTTGTCTCTTGGCAGTTTTAGCTCATTGATCCATTTTTTAATTTTTGGATATGAAGTTGGAGATAGGGGTCCAATTTCATTCTTTTGCAACTAGTTCTTCAGTTGTCCCAACTTTATTTGCTGAAGAAATTACTCTTTCCCCCACTGAATGGCTTTGGCACCCTTGTTGACAATTGATTGGCTATAGATGTATGAGTTTATTTCTGGATTCCCAATTCTATTCCATTGTCCTATATGTCTATCCTGATACCAGAACCACACTGATTACTATAGTTTTATAGTAAGTTTTTGAAGTTGGGCATTTGGAGTCTTCCAACTTTGTTTCTTTTTCAAGATGGTTTTGGCTACTCAGGGCCCTTTGCAATTCCATATGAATTTGAAAACTGGTTTTTCCATTTCTGCAAAAAAAAAAAAAAAAAAAAAAAAGGCTTTTGGAATTTTGATAGGGATTGCATAGAACCTGTAGATTGTTTTGGGTAATATTGTCATCTTAACAATATTAATTCTTGGCCAGGCATGGCGGCTCTCGCCTGTAATCCTAGCACTCTAGGAGGCTGAGGTGGGTGGATTGCTCAAGGTCAGGAGTTCGAGACCAGCCTGAGCAAGAGTGAGACCCCATCTCTATTAAAAATAGAAAGAAATTAATTGGCCAACCAAAAATATATAGAAAAATTAGCCAGGCATGATGGTGCCTGCCTGTAGTCCCAGCTACTCGGGAGGCTGAGGCAGGAGGATCACTTGAGCCCAGGAGTTTGAGGTTGCTGTGAGCTAGGCTGATGCCACGGCACTCTAGCCTGGGCAACAACAGAGTGAGACCCTGTCTCAAAAAAAAAAAAAAAAAAAATTAATTCTTCTAATCAATGAGCATGGATATATTTCATTTATTTAGGTCTTTAATTTGTTTCAGCAATGTTTTGTCATTTTCAGTGTACAAGTTTTCCGTCTCCTGTTTTAAAATTGTTATTTTATTTTTCAGATGCTACTGTAAACAGAATTATTTTCTTAATTTAATTTTCAAATTGTTCATTGCTGATTTATAGAAATACAACTGATTTTTGTGTGTTAATCTTGTACCCTGCAACTTTACTGAATTTGTTTATTAGCTTTAATAGTTTTCATATTAATTCTTTGGGATTTTCTATATAAAGAATCACATCATCTTTGGGTTTTTTTCCTTATACATAAGGTGAATGTAAAAATGTCACCCAGGCTGGAGCGCAGTGGCACAATCATAGCTCACCGTAACCTCAAACTGCTGGGTTCAAGTGATCCTCCTGCTTCAGCCTCCCTGGTAGCTGGGACTACAGGCACCACACTGGCTAATTTGTGTGTGTGTGTATGTGTGTGTGTTGACAGGGTTTTCCTATGTTGCCCAGGCTGGTCTCAAACTCCAGGCCTCAAACAATCTTGTCACCTCAGCCTCCCAAAATGCTGGGATTATAGGCATGAACCACTGCACCAGAAAGATCATGTCATCTTTGAGAGAGAGAGCACTGAATCCTAACCACTAGACCACCAGGGAGCAATTATCTTTGAATAGAGATATTTTTACTTCTTCCTTTCCAATTTAGATACCTTTTACTTCTTTTTCTTGCCTAATTGCTCTGCCTAGGATTTCCAGTGCAATGTTGTATATCAGTGGTGAAAGTGGGCATCCTTATCTTGTTCCTGATCTTAGGAATCTTTCAGTCTTTCATCACTGAGTATGACACTAACTATGAGTTTTTCATAAGTTTATCATGTTGAGGAAGTTCCCTTCTATTCCTAGTTTTATAAGTGTTTTTATTATAAAAGGATGTTGGATTTTGTTGAATATTGTGTGTGTGTGTTGCATTAATTGAGATTATCATGTGCATTTTTTTTCTTTCATTCGATTAATGTCATGTTGTTAAATTGGTTGATTATTTTTTCAGGTTGAAATACACTGAATTTGGCCAGGCGTGGTGGCTCACGCCTGTAATCCTAGCACTCTGGGAGGCGGAGGCGGCCAAACTCCTCAAGGTCAGGAGTTAGAGACCAGCCTGAACAAGAGCGAGACCCCATCTCTACTAAAAAATAGAAAGAAATTAATTGGCCAACTAAAAATATATAGGAAAAATTAGCTGTAGTCCCGGCTACTCGGGAGGCTGAGGCAGGATTGCTTGAGCCTAGGAGTGTGAGGTTGCTGTGAGCTAGGCTGACGCCACGGCACTCACTCTAGCCTGGGCAACAAAGTGAGACTCTGTCTCAAAAAAAAAAAAAAAAGAAAGAAAAAAAGAAATACCCTGAATTCTTGGGATAAATCCCACTTGGTCACAATATATAATCCTTTTAATATGCTGTTAGATTCAGCTTGCTAGTATTTTGTTGAGAATTTTTGCATCTACATTCATAATGGATACTGATGCATAGTTTTCTTTTTTGTGATGCCTTTGTCTGTCTTGGATATCTCAGTAATGCTGGCTTCATAAAATAAATTAGGAGTGTCCTCTCCTCTTCTATTATCTGGAAGAGTTTGAGAAAGATTGGCATTAGATCTTTTAAAATATTTGGTAGAATTCACTAGTGAAGCCATCTGGTTCTAAACTTTTCTTCATTGGGAAGCTTTTCTTTTTTTTTTTTTTTGCTTTTTTTCATTTTAATTTTTTCATACCATACCACATCAACAGGATTCTTTCTTTTTTTTTTTTCTTTTTCTTGGTAAGTTATTGATTAGTGATTCAATATCTTTACTTTTCATAGGTCTGTTGACGTTTTTTATTTCTTTTTGAGTAAATTTTGGTAATTTGTGTGTTTCTAGGAATTTGTCCATTTCACGTAGCTTATCTAATTTATTGATATACAATTATTCATAGTCTTCTCTTATAATCCTTTTTATTTCTGTAAAGTCAATAGTAATGCCTCAATTTTCATCAAATACATAATTTTAAGGCACATTCTCTTCCTAATCCTCTGTGTTTCTATGTGAGTCTTAAAAGGTTATTTTGAATTTCTATATTTTATTTCAGGCTGAGTATCTTTTATATATTCAATCTCCTTGATAAATAAAGATCCATAGAGATATTAAATATTTGTTAAATAAGAATTCACTGTTAGCAGAATGTTTCCTTCTCAAACTTCTCCAAAGATTATTAAGTCAAATTTAGTCATAATTTATGATACACCACAGAACAAAAATAATCATTTCAAAATATAATTTCTTTCAGATATGAAGGGCTTCACATAACTAAACTGTATAATGGACCATGTGTAAGTAACATCACCTTTATATTTTATTTTTAGAAGTAAACCAGATATAGTTAAGAGCTGTTATAGAGGGTATTAGGTATTTGTTATAAAAAATTTCAAACATACATAAAAGTAGAGATAATATAATAAATGCCAGCCGGCGCGGTGGCTCACGCCTGTAATTCTAGCACTCTGGGAGGCTGAGGCGGGAGGATCCATCAAGGTCAGGAATTCGAAACTAGCCTGAGCAAGAGCGAGACTCTGTCTCTACTAAAAACATAGAAAGAAATTAATTGGCCAACTAAAAATATATAGAAAAAATTATCCAGGCATGGTGGCGCATACCTGTAGTCCCAGCTACTCGAGAGGCTGAGGCAGAAGGATCGCTTAAGCCCAGGAGATTGAGGTTGCTGTGAGCTAGGCTGATGCCACAGCTCTCTAGCCTGGGCAACAGAGTGAGATTCTGTCTCAAAAATAAATCCCATATACCTACCATATAGATTAAGTAAATTGTAATGTCTTTGCCACATTTCTTTCCTCTATTCTTTTCTCTTTTTTCTTTGGTGAAGTATATTAACATAAATCTCAGATATCACGTCATTCACCCCTACATACTTCAGAGTTCATTTCTAATAAATATGAGCATCCCTTTACAAATTCATAAGGTCTTATTATACCTAGTTAGTTCCTTGTCATCTTCTAATACATACTTCATACTCAAATTTTCCCAACCATCTTAAAGGTACATCTTCTGGGAGAAGAAATGTATTTTGGTTGGATAATTTAGCAGTAAAGAAGATCTATTCCACCCTTTATCTTCCCTGCCATGCCCAATATCTAGGATATTTACTAAAGACACCTAATTGGAATGTGAACAGTTCTTCTGAGAGTCAATGGACCAGGACTTTCCTTAGCCCTGGGTCTAGATTTTGTGTCCTTGATTTAGAATTATAGGACCAAAGCAAAAACTCAACTGAAGCCATAGAGATCATTACATTATGAAGCATGGCAATGAGAGAAATCATTGTAGAAGAGAAAATAAAGAGGGTAGGAGATAATGCAGGTAAAATAGGACAATTATATAATTTTGCAATAATTTTATGACAGTATCTTCTTACACAATTCTCCACGACAAGCTTATAAGGCTCATCTGATTTGCAGACCAGCACACATATTACTCACTTAGGAGAGGTCTATTTATAACCTGAATGTTCTCCAGTTCCACTAAAGAGAAATCTTAAGAAGTTTTAGGCATTTTCATGATTTGGAGTAATTATGAAGATACCTCTTGCACATGATTTCTACCTCTGTCAGATTCTTGTTCACTTGGGCTGATTCATAAAAATCCTACTGAATTCCCTCTTTCTATACCTGGACCACACCTAAATCCACAGCCCTTGTCAAATAAACCTCTGGTCTTATTTCCATTTCAAACTTAAAAGGGATACTTTTAAACTTAAGGATATCTGTGAAATGGTCTCCAAAAGGTTCTAAGAATCACTTATGTGCTAAAGCTAAGGCTAATATTCAACAGGGAAAAAGGGTTTTAGGGACATTCAGGAGGAGGGAGTGGCAAAGAAGATGTCACATCAGTATAAACTGAAAATATTGTCATTAAATCAGAGCTATCCAGAAAAGAATTTGTGCAGCTTCTAAATATAATCAGGTTCCTTTCATTCCATTTGGACTAAAAGATCCTAAGTCTTATAGGGGAGATTTCTGTATTGTGTTGAGACCTTCATAGTCTATTTAGGATAAAGATGCATGTTATTCATGTATTTCAAATGCAAACACTAATTGTGCCATGGATGGAAAGTTAACTATAGGAGATCACCCGAAAATTTTACTACAGAGCACAAAATTCTATCACTCCACCAAGATCAAGTTGTTGATATAATTAATGTTGCTTTTACAAAGTAATGCAAGAAGTTCTGATGCAAAGGATTTACAGAGACTAAAAATGCTGACAGAAGTCAGAGCCTTTTGCACAACATCAGTGACCTAGAGCAAGTGCCACTGACAGCTTTAGTTATTCTTATGTATAGGTAGTGAGCCCAGTTATCCTAATAATACAGGATGTGATGGGGGAAAGAACATTGAAACAAAAGTCACAAGTCTTTTTTGTTAGCATCTCTATTACTCAGCTAATACTCATCTGAATTATCATGAAATTCAAATGAGATGTAGACTTGAAAGAACTCAAGTGAGATGTAAGTTTGATAAATAAAAGCTTCTGTACTCATATACATGAGTATATGATTGCATTAAGAGCTAGCCCTAATGTTCAACTACAGTCAGCTATTAGTTTCTTCCCCTAAGTCAGTCCTAGAGAAACAATTGGAGTTTGAGAGAAGTAATGATTCCAGGAAAGAAGAGAGGAGAGTGGGGAAGACTAGGAAGAAAAAGAAGAGGAGAAGAGGAGGGGGAAGAGGACCAGGAGGAGGAGGGGGATGTAGAAAGATAGAAGACAACCACTACAATGATGACAATGATGGAGGAAGAGGAAGAAGAGGAGGAGGTTCTGAAGAAGAAGATGATGAAGAAGAAGGAGAAGGAGGAGAGGGAAAAAAGGAGGAAAAAAACACAAGACACTGTTGGGGAAAGAGAAGGCTGTCTTGAACTGACCCATGCTTAGTGGACGATGGCTACAGCCTCAAGGGAGGGTGACCAGAGGTGTTAGTACAAAGAAGGGCTGAAGGACAGACAGCTTTTTAGGTGCTGCTCTTGCCTTAGTCCATGCAGCCTTGGATGTTCATTATTGACTCTTCACTATAGAAATTGGCAGCAACAACCCAAAGAGTCACACAGGCAACCACATCCTTTGCTCTCCTCTTCCACTCTGCTTTTTTCTTCTCCAAAGAAATTAGAATATCTCTAGTCTGTCTTAATTCAGAGAATAATTGTTTAGCCTTCCTCCTGCTGGACTCTGGGTATGGTTACCAGTGTGGTAGCTTTCCTTCAAATTCAATTTCTCTAAGCATTCTTCTCTTGCAGGAACAGTCTTGAACTTACCACGAAGAATTATAAAACTTCCTGAATGCCCAGATGGCCAAGTGAAACAACGGTTGCCTCTTTAATTATACCCCCTTTGTAGAATCAATGGTTAGGATCAAACTCTTTGATTTGCTTCTTCAGTAAATGAGTCTCAGCAGAAAATCTGGCTGGCAAACATTTCTCTTGGTTAATAAGAATCTTTTAAAAATATGAGATATTCAATGCTCTCATCCTAAAACTAAATGCTTCATGTCATGGGTTCCCTCTGTTCGTATATAATTGTGAGCAAATGAGCACAGAAATATAAAATGAGCAAACAGGTACCTCAAAAATAGCAATAATTACAACTGAGGGCTTTCGTCATTATTGAGCTGAACATGTGACATGTGAGTGACATAGCTTTCAATATGTCAGGATTGGCATCAGAACTTTCAAGCACACTGTAAAAGGGATTCAAAATTTTATTCAAAGAAAACTTATTGAGTATAATACTTGTAGTAGTAGTACAGTCAAGTAAGGTTTTTAAATACTTCACCAGGATTAACTTCAGTTTCACAACAAACTTAAGAGGTACATCCCCATTTTATAAACAACAAAAAAAAACACCCTTAGGCTCAGAGTATTTCACACAACTCCACAATGAGCTTTCTTCTAGACCAAATTGTGTAGATCCCTATATAAAACATTTGGTTATGATCCTAGGGAAACATTTTCATACACATACACATGTTAAACTGAGAAAGAATGAAGAAATACATGCTTATATCAATACATGTGTTTTGTTTCTTAACATATTTTAATGCTTTTTTCACTTTCCCAAAATTACAAACTGCAGGCTAGTGATATCACCTAGGACTAAGGACATTTACTCAACACAATCTACTAATAGAAGCTATAATCACTTGCTCCAATTTCTTTTCACTTCTTAGGAAACAGCATAAAAATAATGTAAAGAAGAGAATGAGGAGGGGCGTGGTGGCTCACACCTGTAATCCTAGCACTCTGGGAGGCCGAGGCGGGCGGATGGTTTGAGGTCAGGAGTTCCAAACCAGCCTGAGCAAGACCCCGTCTCTACTAAAAGAAAAAAATAGAAAGAAATTAATTGACCAACTAAAAATATATATACAAAAAAAAAAAAAAAAATTAGCCGGGCATGGTGGCGCATGCCTGTAGTCCCAGCTACTTGGGAAGCTAAGGCAGCAGGATTGCTTGAGCCCAGGAGTTTGAGGTTGCTGTGAGCTAGGCTGTCGCCACAGCACTCACTCTAGCCTGGGCAACAAAGTGAGACTCTGTCTCAAAAAAAAAAAAAAAAAAAAGAAGAGAATGAGATTCTCTTCAGAGGATCTGGAATGAATCCTAGGAAATATGCATTAATAATAAAAAGCCTCCCCAACTTAGGGAGCCTGGTGCAAAACCAGAATTAAGAATCATTTAACTCAATTATTTTCTTGAGGTCCCACCCAACACAGAGATTCCACAATTCCAAAATTTTTAAAGAGAAGAATTTTAGATTTGATGGCACTGTTCATTGAGTGTGATATGTATTTCCCTCAGATTAGAGAGAGCTGTGAATGCTTGCAGAAATAAAATAGGTGGATATTGAATATAATGACAAAACTTGAGGAAGAAAGAGATGAGACAGGCAGAGCACCTCCACTGAATTCAAGCTGATGGATTCTAATGTGCCCCACGTGACCTGCAGCTTCAGAAGCATCCTGCTTATCAAATGCTTTGATTAAAATTGTCCACCTAAAGGAAAATATCCAAGCTTCAAGAGGGAGTTAGGCAGAGTCTCAGGGAGACTCTTTATTTTTTATTTAGTTATTTTTTTGGAGACAGTCTTGCTCTGTTGCCTGGGCAAGTGCCGTGGCATCAGCCTAGCTCATAGCAACCTCCACCTCCTGGGCTCAAGCAATCCTCCTGCGTCAGTTTCCCAAATAGCTGGGACTACAGGCACAAGCTACCACGCCAAACTAATTATTTATATTTTTAGTTGCATGGCTAATTTTTTCTATGTTTAGTAGAGACAGGGTCTAGCTATTGCTCAGGCTGGTCCTGAACTCCTGAGCTCAAGCAATCCTCCCACCTTGGCCTCCCAGAGTGCTACTTAAAAACGAACTAAAGGCCTACAAAAATACAAGTAGCATTTATTCAGGAAGATAGCTAAATTTTATTAAGTAGAACAAGCTTTGTGGTGTTTTTAACATACCCTATACCCATTCCCCCTACCCCAGCTTTGCTGTAGCCTTAAAAACCAACAGCCCTGCAATCATGCTGGAAATTAGCTACTTAGTAAACACTGAAGGGAAAAGAACAAGTTTTGAGCTCCCACAAAACACCATTTCCAGAGAATTATCATTATTTGATTTGCCTGGCAGTTCCCTAGAAACCTCTAGCAGGCTTTTTTTTTTTTTTTAACCTGACTGAGAACATTTACCCTGGGGAATTTGTTGAAACCAACCAGTACCAATTTTTAAAATTTGCAACAGCTTCAGGCAATAACACTTGGAGCAAACAAAAAGCTAACCAAAAAACTTAAAAGAAAAACTGAGAATAGAATGTCTAGGGTGCTTTCAAAAAAAGCTTTGGCACATTCCTAGGAATCTAGAAGACCATAGGCATGAGCAGGTCTGTGCATATAAGCAGGAGAAACTTTGGAAGGCCCTTGGCTGCACTTCAGGCTCTGCAAAGCAAGAAGTGAAGTCTAAGGCAAGAGTTGTAAACTATCTGCCTGACCATTGAAGGTAAAAGGATTTACTGTTTTAAAGTATTTAGGGAACACAATGGTCAATCATTTGATGAGCACTAAACTAATGGACTACAGTCTTCCTTGGTTACACATTACAAAGGATACAGACTTTACAAAATTAGTTGATAAAAGCCATTAAACAAACAAACAGCAGCAACAATAAACAACCACAAACCCTGGGGAAGGGGGAGAATCTGATTTCCAGAGTTGCCACACTATTTAAAATGTCCAGTTTTCAACAAAAAATTATGACACATGCAAAGAAACAAGAAAGCATGGCGTATATACAGACGAAAAAAAAATCAGTCAATAGAAATTGCTGAGAAAAGATGTAGAACTTACTAGAAAATGACTTTAAGGCCGGCGCAGTGGCTCAAGCCTGTAATCTTAGCACTCTGGGAGGCTGAGATGGGAGGATCGCTTGAGCTCAGGAGTTCGAGATCAGCCTGAGCAAGAGCGAACCCCATATCTACTAAAAATAGAAAAAAATTAGACGGGCATGGTGGCACGCGCCTGTAGTCCTCAGGAGGCTGAGGCAAGAGGATCGCTTGAGCCCAGGAGTTTGAGGCTGCAGTGAGCTACATGACGCCACTGCGCTCTACCCAAGGCGACAGAGTGAAACTCTCTAAAAAAAATAAAAGAAAAAAAAGACTTTCAATGGCTGCCTGTGCCCTCGCGATGGAGCACACAAGTTCTTTGCCCTCCGCGTACTTTTTGATAAATATTGGGCACCAATCATGTGCCAGGCACTGCCTTAGGCAAAGAAAGAAACGCGTCGGGCAAGGTCCAGGCCGGAGTCCCAGCTGGTGCGCACTGCCCCCTGCCGGGCTGCCGCCCTGAACCGCGCATCCCGTCCTCTCTCCGTCCCGCCTCCCAGGGTAGCGCGGCGCCAGGACCCTGGCCTCACAGTCCCTCCCGCCCGAGAGCTCCCGAGTCAGCCTCGGAGTGGCCGTTCCCGCAATCTGAGTCCAGCTGGCCAGAACAGCTTCATTCTCTCTTCCGGTCCTGCGCAGAGAGACAGGAGCCGTCGGAAGGCCGGCCCTGGTGCAGCAAGGGGCCGCACCTCCGGCCGGGGCCAAGCGTACTGCCCGCGTAGTCACGCCCCCACACACCGCCCATTCCACTGTCGACCCCGCCCACGGCCTCGCGGCCGCTACGAAGCCGTGCGAGGGCCCCAGGAGGGCTGCCCGCCAGAACGCCTGAAGGACCCCGCCAGCGCCGCGCGGCTAACCTGCGCCGTGTGCGGTGGCTAGCGCCGTGGCGGGCCAGGTGAATCCCGACCCGGTCTCCCACTGAACCGTGGCTCCGGATAGCCCAGAATCTGGGGTGGTGCTAGCGCCTGGGTACAAGGAGCGGGAGTCGCGCGGCTGCAGGCCTAGAGAAGTAGGGGCGGGGGCGCCAGGTCGAGAGCGGCAGCCGCGAGCCTGGGGGCTGGGGGCGTGGCCACGCTGGGGGCGGGGCGGGGTTGGGGGCGCTGCGGGTCCTGGCCGCGCGGAGAGGTTAATTCTCTGACGGAGTCACCTTTAAGTTGAGCAAGTTTTTCGACTTGTCGACTTTTGTTGTATATCAAGAACCGAGAGAGCCACGACTCAAGCTGCGTTAGGAAAGGAACCACGTCCTCTCTAAAGGCCGCGTGTCCCCTAGAGGGCCCCTAGCAGCCTGCCCTTGGAATGGCTGGATCAGGTTCGTTCACTGATTCATTCAACGAGTACTGTGGAGAGCCAGCTGTGTGCCAGGCACTGCTTTCCTGAAGCTGACCTTTTAGTGGGGAAGACGTAACTGAAGGGAACTTGCAAGGTGTGAGAAAGTGTAACAGGGGAAGTGAGCTAAGATCCAGTGCTGAGTATGAGGTAACCCGAAAAGCACTTTCAGAACTGCGGAGTGGCTCACACCTGTAATCCTAGCAGTTTGGGAGGCTGAGGTGGGAGGATCGTCAGGAGTTCGAGACCAACCTGAGCAAGAGCGAGACCCCCGTCTCTACTAAAAAATAGAAAGAAATTAGCTGTACAACTAAAATATATATACATATAAAAATTAGCTGGGCGTGGTGGCACATGTCTGTAGTTCCAGCTACTCGGGAGGCTGAGGCAGGAGGATTGCTTGAGCCCAGGAGTTTGAGGTTGCTGTGAGCTAGGCTGACACCACGGCACTCTAGCCTGGGCAACACAGTGAGACTCTGTCTCAAAAAAAAAAAAAAACAACTGCGAAAACTAGTCACACAAAGACCGTCAGGCCAGAAAGTCTTTTGGTTTTTGTTTTTTTTTTTTTTTTTGGTTTGGGTTTTTTTTTTTTTTTTGAGACAGAGTCTCACTTTGTTGCCCAGGCTAGAGTGAGTGCCGTGGCGTCAGCCTGGCTCACAGCAACCTCAAACTCCTGGGCTCAAGCGATCCTCCTGCCTCAGCCTCCCGAGTAGCTGGGACTACAGGCATGCGCCACCATGCCCAGCTAATTTTTCTATATATATTTTTTTAGTTGGCCAATTAATTTCTTTCTATTTATAGTAGAGACGGGTCTCACTCTTGCTCAGGCTGGTTTCAAACTCCTGACCTCGAGCAATCTACCCGCCTCGGCCTCCCAGAGTGCTAGGATTACAGGCGTGAGCCACCGCGCCCGGCCCAGAAAGTCTTTTGAAATTGAAAGGCCCATGAGGCTGGAGCAAGAGAAACTTAAGTAGTATGGGTTCCAGATGAGGCTAGAGAGGTGCGCAGGGACCCAGAGATCATGCAAAGCCTGGTAGACCATGATAAGGATTTTGGTTTTTACTATAAGAGCAAAGTATAGGCCGGGCACTGCGGCTCATGCCTGTAATCCTAGCACTCTGGGAGACCGAGGCAGGCGGATTGCTGGAGGTCAGGAGTTCAAGACCAGCTCTGAGCAAGAGCTAGACCCCGTCTCTACTATAAATAGAAAGAAATTAATTGGCCGACTAATATATATAGAAAAAATTAGCTGGGCATGGTGGCGCATGCCTGTAGTCCCAGCCACTTGGGAGGCTGAGGCAGTAGGATCGCTTGAGCCCAGGAGTCTGAGGTTGCTGTGAGCTAGGCTGATGCCACGGCACTCACTCAAGCCTGGGCAACAAAGCGAGGCTCTGTCTCAAAAAAAAAAAAAAAGAAAAAAAAAAAAAAGGCTATGGAGGGAATAGTATGATTAGATTTGGATTTTTAGTTCACACTGGCTGTGTGTGGAGAACAGATTGTAGAGAGTGACAGGAATAGAAACCAGGAGACCAGTGAGAAGGCTGCAAAGATGTCCAGGGAGGAATGATGGTGTCTTGGACTGGGATGTTACCAGTTGAGTGGGAGAGAATTGTATGGATTTTGGGTAGATAAAATTGCCAGAAGTTGGTGATAGTGTGGTTATGGAGGGTGAGGGAGGGGAGGTGTCATGGATGTCTTCATAGATAACTGGCAAAGATGCCAGGTTACTCACCTCCTGGGCATTAGGGAGAGTGAGTTGGCTCATCTTGTACTGGTTGGCCTTGGTTTTATGGTTTGAGTGAAACATCAACTTAACAGCTATAGAAAGGGCATGAACAGAAGAGATTGTGGCATTTCTTTGTTTGGGCCAGACCCTGACACCACTGCTAATGTGATTATAAGGCTGCCTTCAAGCTAAGAAAAATGAGGATGTTCAGATTCTGCCCCTCCATGTGTCCATGGAAGCTTTCTCTGTATTTGTTGGCAAATCAGAGATAATATTTTGAGACCTAGTCTTTATTCCTGTAGAAGCGATCAATTTTTCACATGTAAATAGAATTTCACAATTGGAAAAGACTTCAAATCTTAGTCCAGTTTATAAAATATTTTTATATTCATTATATCATTTCCATAATTATTTGTTGAGCTCTTACACCATGCTAGACACTAGGATTACAAAAATGAATAGAAATAAGTCTGTATAGGTTTATTTAGTCAATAAAACTGATCAAACACCTTTGTGCCTGGCACTATTTCAGCTGCTTCAAATGCAAAATGGTTATGAACAGTCCCTGACCTTGGAGATGCATGTCTACAGATCTTGCCACTGAGGACAGCTGAGTGTCTTAACAGGTTTGATTTGGGGAGGGGAGTTCCTGACTTACTCATAATATTAGATAAGAGGTGGTGTATATCCAATGGACTTTTTGGTATCCTGACAACACCCCAATTCTTGTCCATCTATCTTCCAGTTCTAGAATTAATAGGAGAACACTATGGGTCAGAGGGCCTTAAGAGGGGAATCAGTCATTATATCCTTGTGGCCAGGCTGTTTAGAAGTGTAAATTGTAAATCCTCTGTAAAATACAAAAGGAAGTTAGGAAGGGAAGAGAGTATTGGCAGAGGCAGGTAGTATTTAAACTTTTATTTCTCTTGAATGGAAAACTCCCTTGTAGGCTTACAGTTGCACAAACCAGATTGTGTAATCCACAAGACAACTTGAATGCCCCCTCTACTACTCCCTTCCCTCAATCCCATGAGCCCAAAATGGGCAATTAAATTAAATAAAATTAAAAACAGCCTTATGATGAAACTGTCAGGTGCTTTATGAGTGTCAGGAGTGAGGGCACTGGTTGGCTTGTAAGTCTGTGTAGCTCCAGAGTAGGGAAGGGTGGGAGTGTAGCACTGATGGGTGCATAATTCAGTTCTCTGATAGCAGAAGTGAGATGACCTCAATCTTGCGAAGCCCTCAGGCTCTCCAGCTCACTCTAGCCCTGATCAAGCCTGATGCAGTCGCTCACCCAGTGATTCTGGAGGTAAGAACAAACCCTAAGCCTCTACTGTATGCACTGGGCATTGCTACTGTTTCAGGTGCTATAGGGACACTTGTGGCAACTGACAGCACAGTCCTGTGCTAGATGCTATGGGGTCAAGCCATGAACTATGACCCTAAGGAGACTAAAAATCTATGGAAGACTTGGGGTAGATCTAAAATATAAGAAAGGACCCAATACAATAATAAAAGGAACCCAAATCTCAAGACAATATATATGTGTTCGTTTATATTGCTACATAACAAATTACCACATATCAAGAGCTTAAAATAACAGTTATTGGTTTGTTATTTTACAATTCTATAGTTTAGAGGTCCAATAGATTTAGCTGGGTTATCTTGTTAGGGTCTTGCAGGGCCAAAGTCAAGGTATCAGCAGAGTGGGCCCTTATCTGGAGTGTCTGGGGAAGAATCCACTTCCAGGCTCATTCAGGTTTTTGGCAGAGTTCAGTTCTTGTGATTATAGGACTGAGGTCCCCATTTCCTTGCTGGCCTTCAGGCAGCAACTGCTCTCAGTTTCTAGAAACCACTCAAATTCTTTACATCGCCCATTCCATCTTCAACACAGCAACAGTGCAATCAGATCCTTCTCATGCTTTGAATCTGACTTCATCCTTCACCCAGAGAAAACTGCTCTAAAGGGCTCATGGGATTAATTAGGCCCTCCTGGATAATCTCCATTTGATTATAGCAAAGTCAACTGATTAGTAACCTTAATTATTTATGTAAAATCCCTTTTGTTATGTAATGTAACATAATCATGTTGTATCATATTCACAGTCATGAGGATTAGGGTGAGAAATCTTAGTGGAAGTGGGGGTTATTTTAGGATTCTGCCTACCACAATTCGAGAAGTACTGGGCAACACTACTAGATCAGCCCACTGTGGGCAGAAGAAGATCAGAGCAGTCGGGAATAAACTGGAATTGGTGGGACTTGGCCACGCCTCAAAGGGAGGGTGGACTTTGGTTAGCAGCAGGAGGAGGACAGGTGCTCCAAGGAAGGCAGACATGAGGCAGGAACACATGTGTGCTGGGTCTGAGCGCCACCAGCAGCTGGGTTGTTGAGACTAGAGAATTGGAAGTGGTAGAGGGCAAGGAAAGTGCAGCCTTGAACGCTGGGCTAAAGTGGTTGAACTTCATTCCGTGAATAACAGAACTAACTAAAACCTTCTGACCAGAGTGTGATATGTAAATTATAGGGTTTGTAATCTATCAAATGTGATGGTTTAGAGAGAGAGAAACTCAAGGCAGGACCACTAACAAAAGACTTTTGTGGTAGTCTGGATGGTGGGTCCTGTGAGCTCAAGGGGCCATAGGTGTGGAAGGACAGAGCCAGCACTTCCTATCCCCTTCCATCTGAGCTGACACTCTGGCTGTGTGACCAAAGGTCTTGACCTCACCGCACCTTGTTTTTTCTTCTGACCCACCAACAGGACAGACCCTCAAGTCCTACACTGCAGGGGATCCTCATGGTTTCTTTTGGCCAGCTTTGGATTACTGTTGATTTTTATTTTTGGGGTGGTCTTTATCCAGGCTGTTCATCAGCAGATTCTGAGCAACAAGTTCCTTATTGTACGAATGAGAGAACTACTGTGGAGAAAAGAAGACTGCCAGAGGTTTTACCAAGAGCATGAAGGTAGGACCAGGTGTCCTCTGAACGGAAGGCTTCTCAATCCCCAGAGGCCTGTAAGAGAGACTTAGCTGGAACATATAATGGCAGGCTCTCTCTGACCTACCAACTGTGTAAAATTGTAGCCAAGTCCTCTAAACTCTTTGTTTATACACAAACTTTTTGTGATTATTAATCTTTTTCTTCTACGAAGGTTCTACCTCATTCATAGTCCCAACCAGAAACTTAATTTTATGTCCTGATAATAATATCAGTAGTTAACAGTTAGTATTTACTGTCAAACATCACCTGAATGCTCATTTAATTCTCCCAACAATCCTAAAAAGTAGTATTGTTATAACAACCCCCAAACACAGATTAGGAAACCGAGTTAGGGAGGTTAATGACTCACCCAAAACTACATAGGTTGTAAATGACAGCCTGGATTCAGACCCAGGTTTGTCAGACTCTAACATCATTGTTTTTTTTCCCTAAAACAGTTTTTATTATTCTAGGTAAGGAGGTAGAAGAACAAAATGTTCTCTTGGGCACCAAGATGAAGGTATCTTGATGAAGGTACTCTCTCTTTGCAGGGCGTTTTTTCTATCAGCGGCTGGTAGAGTTCATGGCCAGGTACTTCTCATTTTTGTTCCAACATCTTTATTCACTGAGGCATATCTTCCCTGCCCCCTAAATTGATTTGTTTATTTCATTTGCTACTCTTTTCTTTTTTTCTTTTTCTTTTTTTTAAAGTACACCCCCAAAGAGGAGATTTGCTACTCTTAAAGTTGTAATCAATGTCAGGGCCTGGTGTGGTGGCTCATGCCTATAATCCTAGCACTATGGGAGGCCAAGGTGGGAGGATCGCTTGAGATCAGGAATTTGAGACCAACCTGATCAAGAGTGAGACCTGTCTCTACTAAAAATTGAAAAAAAAAATTAGCTGGGGATCACTTGAGCCCAGGAGTTTGAAGTTACTGTGAGCTAGGTTGACACCATGGCACTCTAAGCCAGGCAACAGAGCGAGACTCTGTCTCAAAACAATAAAAAATAAAGTAATCAATGTCAAGCCTGAAGAAACATGGGCTGGGGGCTCTAACTGAGCCAACACTGATCTGTTAGGCGCCTGTCCCACGGCTGTAGGAAAGTATCATTGAGTGCTGTGTAGCAACTCTGCTGATCTCTGTGGCCTTTCTTGTACATCACCAGCAGCCCTCCCTCATCTTCTGTGTGAAGCAGCACTGGTACTTAGCTAGAAAGGCAGGGAAGCTCTCAGGATGTATAGTGTACCTTCATTTCATGCCCTGCCCACAGCATGCCCTCCTAGACTGGATGGCCGGATTTCTTCATGTGCTCCTTTTGTTCACAGTGGGCCAATCCGAGCCTACATCCTCGCCCACAAGGATGCCATCCAGCTCTGGAGGACACTAATGGGACCTACCAGAGTGTTTCGAGCACGCCACATGGCCCCAGATTCAATTCGTGGGAGTTTCGGCCTTACTGACACTCGCAACACCACCCATGGCTCAGGTGAGTCTGTTTCCCTTATCCACAGCCACAAATAAGGGAGGATGTTTTGGGGTTAATGGGCAGGCTGTAAGGTAAGGTTGATAGCCAGATCCTTCCAGTGTGCTTTCTGCCCATTTGTGTTTCTGGCCCTTTGTAGCCATCTTGGCAGATGTGGCCCATGGACTTTCTCTATACGCCCTGAGATGGAGAGGGCAGGCAGAAGTAGACGCTCAGGTTTCTGAACCTGATTATGACTGCCTCTTGCTTCTACTCAGCACTCTCTATGAGAATCCCTTTTGTCTCATCTCCCCTTATAGACTCTGTAGTTTCAGCCAGCAGAGAGATTGCAGCCTTCTTCCCTGACTTCAGTGAACAGCGCTGGTATGAGGAGGAGGAGCCCCAGCTGCGCTGTGGCCCTGTGTGCTACAGTCCAGAGGGAGGCGTCCATCGTGCAGCTGGGTCAGGAGACCCAGGATCAGCCTGATGCAGGCCTGCCAGTCTGTGAAGACCAGTGGCAATGCCCAGACTTTTTTCATAGACCTCTGGTCCAAAGCCTTCTCCTAGGACCAGAGAATCCTCAGGTGCCATCTCTGCTGGGTACCACCACCTGCCAGAGGGCCTAGCTCTTCACTACACATCCTCCAGAACCTAGCTTTCTATCTACCTCTTCGGAATGCTGATGGTGATTCAGAAAAGTGATCACTCCTCTTTTTGGTGAGAACCATTCATCCTTCTTCAAGGAGAAGCTTGCCTAATTGACTAGCCTGAAAAATGCAGTGACTCTGTATAAGCAACATTTGGCCTATCTTTATCAATAAAAATCTGTGTTCTACTGGATCCTCCATGTGGCCACATTTAGAGGGTACCTTTCAAGCTTCATCAGCTTGACTTCCCAACAGTATTCAGTATTGCTTCATTCTCCAGAAACACTCTCTTCTCTTGACTTTCCTGATCCCCACAGTCTTGGTTTTCTCCTTCTCTGCCTATTTCTTCATCTCCTTTGTTGGATTATGCAAACATTTATTTTCATAAATTCTAGATTCAAGACATCCTAAACATAAAGATGGTTAAGACATTTGGTCCTGGCCGGGCAAGGTGGCTCACACCTGTAATCCTAGCACTTTGGGAGGCCAAGGCGGGCAGATTGCTCAAGGTCAGGAGTTTGAAACCAGCCTGAGCCAAGAGCGAGACCCCGTCTCTACTAAAAATAGAAAGAAATTAATTGACCAACTAAAAATATATAGAAAAAATTAGCCGGGCATGGTGGTGCATGCCTGTAGTCCCAGCTACTCTGGAGGCTGAGGCAGAAGGATCGCTTGAACCCAGGAGTTTGAGGTTGCTGTGAGCTAAGCTGACACCATGGCACTCTAGCCCGGGCAACAGAGTGAGACTCTATCTCAAAAAAATTAATAAAAAATAAAATAAAAAGATATAGAAAAAATTAGCTGGGCATGGTGGCGCATGCCTGTAGTCCCAGCTACTCGGGAAGCTGAGGCAGGAGGATCCCTTGAGCCCAGGAATTTGAGGTTTCTGTGAACTAGGCTGACACTATGGCACTCTAGCCTGGGCAACAGAGTCAGACTCTGTCTCAAAAAAAAAAAAAAAAAATGGTTAGATATGTTTGTTTTAACTTGAAATTGAGTAAATTCATTTTCTATTTCTGTATTTGTATACATTTTAATGTTACATAAAACACTTATGATTAAAATATATCAAATTAATAAAAATTACTTCAGTATGAATTCAGCTAGAAAACAATAGGTAACATAGCAATCCATAACTGTTTTGATATTTCAAAAGACAGACACTTCTTCCCAGTACCTATGAGAACATTCACAAGTTTTCTCACTGGTCAGCCTCACACCACACAAAATTCTCCCCCATGGAATCTCCAAGTTCAAACCCTCATCTAATCATCTCCCTCCCATGAATTCATCATCGCACAAACTCCTTAAGGCCACTCTTCTTAGTTAAATATGGCCCTTTGAATCATCCAAGGTTAGGATGAATATGTGATTCAGTTCAAATGTTGACCAGCCCTGGATCCCTAATCTGAGCCCACTTTTATCCCAGTTCTCTAGGGGATACCCAGGATTCACGGGTCCTGAATTCTAAGGTTCTGAGAGCTCATGATCCCTTAAAGACTGACTCATCATAAATGCCTGACCCTTGTCCCCACCCTCCCCTCTTCCTTTCCTGGAGAGAGGCTCACCATAGGGCCCAGCATCTGAACCACAAGTGCCAGTGTGGGAGCCTTGGTCCCCACCCCTCACCCCAAGGCCTAGAAAGAGGTATTCCTGAGGTCAGGGTATGAAGGGTCCCCTCAAGATGGGAAAGTAAGGGCAACAAGTTAGGGGAAGAGAGGAAATGACGGTAGAAAGGAAGCAGCTGCAGAAAATCACGACCCCTGGGATTGAGTTAAAAGAATACTCCCACAAAGCCTCATGGGAAAGCGGCCTCTAAACGCAGAGGACCTAAGGTGCTAAAACTGTGGAAAAGAAGGTGGGGCCACTACTCATGGAGGCTGAGGTTAGGTAATCAGTGATAGCCACTTCAACTGACCTTGGAAGGCCCTATCCTCACTTCCCTGGAAGTTGGACAAGTAGCAGAGGAAGCAAGTAGCCCCTCTGGTATCCTCCCTCCCTGAACTCCAACTTTTCCCCACTAGCCTACCCTGCAGGCACCAATTCAACAGTAAGAGAAAATTTAGGAAACAAAGGGAAAAGTCTGTACTGAAGAGCAAGTCTGCACTGAGGGACAGGGAGCAGTCCCTCAGTGTATAGCAAGGGAAGAGTCGGCACCAGGGGACAAGGAGCAGTCCCTCAATGGGCACTGAGGGAGGAGTGTGCACTGGGGGACAAAGTTCATGAAAAAGGAGTGAGGCATTTGAAGGGCCAAACAAAACTGCCAAAAAATGGGCAGAGCCAGCGAACTTCAGGGGTGGGGTTGAAGGACAAGGTCAGCAGGAGACAGGGACTGCCCTGATCTGTTTTACTTATTGGGCCCTGCAGCCATTTGAATCTGAGACCCCTTATCATCCTTCAGAAATGAGCCATCAGCCCTACACCAAAGAGCAGCTATTCCCTTCTCCATACCTCCTTCTCCACAGCCCTTTATTCTGAAGATCTTACAACATCTCAAGCCTGTCATTGCAGAGATGGGGCCGTTATAGACCTGATTTCAACCCCTGTTCAAGGAGACAAAGGAAGGAGTGGTTCTTGACCAGAAGGCACCCAAGGCTATCCACTCTGGCATGGGAGGAGGTCCCCTCTGCCTGTCTTCCTGTGACTGTCTGGACCTGACAGTGGTCTTGCTGGGCCAGGCATGACTGGTGTCTCTATAGTATCTAAGTGGATTTTAATAGAAAATAAACTTTTTCCCCCATGATGTTTAAAGCATATATACAACTGTTAATTTTTCCAGTTTAGTTTTTTGATAGGAGAACCAGCTTTGAGGGCACGTGGCATGATGGTGACCCACCCCTTCCCTGCTCAGCAACCCTCAAAGAAAACACACACACATACACACACACACACACACACACACATACACACACACCCCTCTGTGGCTCTTATCCAAGGCCATGGAAGGGGACAGCATTACAGTGGCAGACCAGGCAGTAGTGCCTGAGTTGAACGTGGTGGGGAGAACCTACGTCCCAGGTGCTCCTTGCTCTTACCCCAGCCAGGCTAACCTCGGGGACTCCCTGGAGATCAACCACTGCTGGTGAGAGGCAGTGGACAAAGGCCCCTAGACCCTCCACTCCTTTTCTCTCTCCTCCTCCTTCTTCCTCTCCAGCAACAAAACCAAGCCTAGGTTTTTTTGGTTACACAAACATCTCTCCCCTCTTTCTGTGGCAAATACCATCTTAACAAATAAAGACACTGGGCCTGAGGAGACAGCCCTCCAAGGTACAATCATAAGGTGTTGGGTAGAGCCAGCCCTGGGCCAAGAAGGGAGTGAGGCAAACTTGTTAGGAATCTTGGCTGTGGACCCTGGGAATGTAAGACAGGTGGCTAAGAGGGCCTTAGAGCCACTACTGGAGGACAGACATGAGAGTGTGGCTAAAAAACTGGGCATGGAAATTGGAGGGTGTATGCTGTGTTTCTTTTTTTTTTTTTTTTTTTTTTTTTGAGACAGTCTCACTCTGTTGCCTGAGCTAGAGTGAGCACCATGGTGTCAGCCTAGCTCAGCAACCTCAAACTCCTGGGCTCAAGCGATCCTCTTGCCTCAGCCTCCCTAGTAGCTGGCACTACAGGCATGTGCCACTATGCCTGGCTAATTTTTTCTATTTTTGGTAGAGCTGGGGTCTCGCTCTTACTCAGGTTAGTCTCGAACTCCTGAGTTCAAATGATCCGCCTGGGTCAGGTGCAGTGGCTCACACCTGTAATCCTAACACTCTGGGAGGCCGAGGTGGGTGGATCGCTCAAGGTCAGGAGTTCGAAACCAGCCTGAGCAAAAGTGAGACCCTGTATCTACTAAAAATAGAAAGAAAATTAATTGGCCAACTAAAATATATAGAAAAAATTAACCGGGCATGGTGGCACGTACCTGTAATCCCAGCTACTTGGGAGGCTGAGGCAGAAGGATTGCTTGAGTCCAGGAGTTGAAGGTTGCTGTGAGCTAGGCTGACACCATGGCACTCTAACCTGGGCAACAGAGTGAGACTCTGTCTCAAGAAAAAAAAAAACGATCCGCCGGACTCAGCCTCCCAGAGTGCTAGGATCACAGGTATGAGCCACCACGCCCAGCCTATATATTTATTTTTAAAACAATAATAAACTCATTGTTAACATAAATATTTCATTAAAAATCTGTTTTTCTGGCCGGGCGCGGTGGCTCACGCCTGTAATCCTAGCTCTCTGGGAGGCCGAGGCGGGCGGATTGCTCAAGGTCAGGAGTTCGAAACCAGCCTGAGCAAGAGCGAGACCCCGTCTCTACTATAAATAGAAATAAATTAATGGGCCAACTAATATATATAGAAAAAATTAGCCGGGCATGGTGGCGCATGCCTGTAGTCCCAGCTACTTGGGAGGCTGAGGCAGAAGGATTGCTTGAGCCAGGTGTTTGAGGTTGCTGTGAGCTAGGCTGATGCCACGGCACTCACTCTAGCCTGGGCAACAAAGTGAGACTCTGTCTCAAAAAAAAAAAAGAAAATCTGTTTTTCTTTTTAAAATTTAGTGACAAAGGAAGCATTATTGAACATTTTTGCTGATTTCTTTAATGTCCAATTTAATAGAAGCAGCAGAGTTTTCTATCTACTTCTGCATCCAATCTATTGTAATATCAATTAAGCACAAGATCTAGCGAAATCCTGACAGATTTGGCAGGTTAAGTAACAATGAACTCTTTTTACATTCTGACAGTGTATTACATATGGATAGCAAAAGGAAAAGTAGCCAAAGGTACCAGCTACTCATGGCCCTTATACAAAGTGACACCACAACAAAAGAGACCAGATGACTGCATCACAAATGATAGGGCAGCTGAGGAACAAGTTCTGGACTGCACTTGAACAATTTTATAGTTTACAGCTATACCCTGAGGGATCCGGGACAGAAAGCCACATACCTAATCAAAATCCTCATAAAGGAGATAGACAAATGGAAGATGGCATCAGAGCAGCTCCTCACAAGCCTCCCAGGTTCTCATGTTCCAGGAGGATCACAAGGTGTTCTGCCAAGACTCAAATTAGCTGCAGTTAAAGTCTTGCCTGCAGGGCCCATGTGGATATATACAAGGTCACTAGGGTAAAGCCCTTCCCCTACATCTCTATTCCTAGCCCATGATCTTTCTCATATCCAACTACGAATTTTTTTTAGAAACCTAGGCCACTCTATCAGATACTCTAATTAATTGTATTGTTAGGAGTTTGGACCAAATCTGTCCTGTATGTCTGAGGCAACAGCAGATAAGAGTGACCATGACTATGACTCCCATCAGGATGATCAGGCCCACGTGGAATACAGACTAGCCAGGCTCCCCAACTGGAACGAAATAAGTTAAATGTAATATTAATCCAGATAGAGCAAGAAGTTGGCAACTGCACATACCCCAGCAAGAAATCAAATGGCCAGCAAGAAGTCTAGGCCAGCTCAACCTTTCATCACCACTATGAACAATTTAGACTAGTTTGTGTGTTGCAGGCAAATATAGACCTGACATTCACATACAAAGTAGTACCAATTAAAACAGTTTGCTGATTGTGGGATCAGGGTCCAACAATCATTTAAACTTAAAACAGGCCAGGTGCAGTGGCTCACACCTGTAATCCTAGCACTCTAGGAGGCTGAGGCAGGAGGATCGCTGAGGTCAGGAGTTGAAGACCAGCCTGAGCCCTGTGTAAGAGTGAAACCCCATCTCTACTAAAATTAGAAAACTTATCTGTGCAAGGTGGCATGTGCCTGTAGTCCCAGATACTCAAGAAGCTGAAGCAGGAGGATTGCTTGAGCCCAGGAGTTTGAGATTGCGGTGATTTGGTGATCTATGATGACGCCACTGCACTCTAGCCAGGGTAATAGAGCAAGACTCTGTCTCAAAAATAAATAAATAATAAAAAAAAAACCTTAATGGCCGGGCGCTGTGGCTCACGCCTGTAATCCTAGCTCTTGGGAGGCCGAGGCGGGCGGATTGCTCAAGGTCAGGAGTTCGAAACCAGCCTGAGCAAGAGCGAGACACCGTCTCTACTATAAATAGAAAGAAATTAATTGGCCAACTAATATATATAGAAAAAATTAGCCGGGCATGGTGGCGCATGCCTGTAGTCCCAACTACCCGGGAGGCTGAGGCAGAAGGATCACTCGAGCCCAGGAGTTTGAGGTTGCTGTGAGCTAGGCTGACGCCACGGCACTCACTCTAGCCTGGGCAACAAAGTGAGACTCTGTCTCAAAAAAAAAAAAAAAAAAAAAAAAACCTTAAAATAATTGCTATAGCCTATGGAAAGCATATGAAAGACTTTAACAATTCCAGAATAAGGCTTAAGAAAATTATAACAGTGTCCAGAAAGTTAATCTTGTTCTGTCATTTCTAGTGGAGGCTGTTCCCTCCTGAAGTCTGCAGTTGTTGGAAGGTTTCTAAGAGTTCTTACAATAAAGAATCTTGGCCGGGCCCAGTGGCTCATGCCTGTAATCCTAGCACTCTGGGAGGCTGAGGCGGGCAGATTGCTCGAGGTCAGGAGTTCGAAACCAGCCTGAGCAAGAGCGAGACCCCGTCTCTACTATAAAGAGAAAGTAATTAATTGGCCAACTAATATATATAGAAAAAATTAGCTGGGCATGGTGGCGCATGCCTGTAGTCCCGGCTACTTGGGAGGCTGAGGCAGCAGGATTGCTTGAGCCCAGGAGTTTGAGGTTGCTGTGAGCTAGGCTGACGCCATGGCACTCACTGTAGCCTGGGCAACAAAGTAGCCTGGGCAACTGCTAGCCACCCATCCCTGGGTGGCTAGCAGTTTCTTCCTTATGTACCTTGTACCATCATACAACATCTCTCACCCCCTGACATGTGGGCCATAAAAACAGGACCACCTTAGTTGTCACTGCATGTTCATGATCATCATCAATAACCATAACTGCCCAAATACAGCAAGCATATCCAGGCAGAAAAATTAGCACCAGGTTAGAGTCTCCCACCGCCTGGTTCTCCTTTGCAACTTGTAGATTCCAGTAGTATGATTTTCCAGGGTTAGGCATGGGAAGAAAAAAATAGTGTGAGAAGAATTATTTATGTGGTTTGAGACTCTTATAGCCAGTCTAGGCCTTCTCCTTCATTCTCTAACCTCAGAATTAAATATGCTATTTAAATAGAAGGTGCCCTTCTGGGGGAATTGCCACATTTAGAGCCAAAACTGCCTTTCTTTTTTTTTTTTTTTTTTTTTTTGAGACAGAGTCTCACTTTGTCGCCCAGGCTAGAGTGAGTGCCGTGGCGTCAGCCTAGCTCACAGCAACCTCAAACTCCTGGGCTCAAGCAATCCTACTGCCTCAGCCTCCCGAGTAGCTGGGACTACAGGCATGTGCCACCATGCCCGGCTAATTTTTTCCATATATATTAGTTGACCAATTAATTTCTTTCTCTTTATAGTAGAGACGGGGTCTCGCTCTTGCTCAAGTTGTTTTCAAATTCCTGAACTCCAACGATCTGCTCGCTTCAGCCTCCCAGAGTACTAGGATTACAGGCGTGAGCCACTGCGCCCGGCCTTCATGTGTAGTTTTTTTTTTTTTTTTTTTTTTTTTTGAGACAGAGTCTCACTTTGTTGCCAGGCTAGAGTGAGTGCCATGGCGTCAGCCTAGCTCACAGCAACCTCAAACTCCTGGGCTCAAGCGATCCTACTGCCTCAGCCTCCCAAGTAGCTGGGACTACAGGCATGTGCCACCATGCCCGGCTAATTTTATATATATATATTAGTTGGCCAATTAATTTCTTTCTATTTATAGTAGAGACGGGGTCTCACTCTTGCTCAGGCTGGTTTCGAACTCCTGACCTCGAGCAATCCTCCTGCCTCGGCCTCCCAGAGTGCTAGGATTACAGGCGTGAGCCACCGCGCCCGGCCTCATGTATAGTTTTAAACAGATTTCTTTGAGGCTGAACAGCTGCAGTGGCCCAGTACACCCCATCAGCCTTTAACTGAGCTGATCTATCCATAAATCAGGTCCAGACATTTCCAGGAACATTGGGGTACCAAACCCTCTGGAAGCCCTGGCACAGACTCCACATCTGGAAAGTGACTAGCCACTTTTTCCCTCCTGCAGATGTTAGACTCCCAGTTTACTTCTTTACTGGGAGAAATCTACTTTATTGGTGTTTTCATTTTTTACCTATCCCATGAAAGGGTTGTTAGGGCATCAAATAGCTGCTGTTGCTTTGTTAGTCTCTCAGTACCCACTATCACCCAATAAGAAGCCAGGAATTTCCTCTCAAATGGGGTATATGGTGGTAGAGTCAGGCAAATGCTTTGTCCCTATCCTTGGGAGACCATTGCTTAGTGGCTACATCTTTTTGTCACGGACTCCAGTCTGCATAATCTTTGGTCATCCACACTCATACTTTTCAAGGTTCTTTAGGACTAATTGGCCTGAGGGCAGTCTGCACAGCCTATTAGATAGTATCATCAAGCACTTCTGCCTCTCTCAGTCTTGAATTGGCCTGGGGACCACCTGCCCCCTACACTGCTTTATTGCCACCACATGAGTGGGCTAGGGGAGCCTGGAGGGCTCACAGTTGTGTGTTTGTCCCACTACCACTGTCCTAACCATGGCCTTCCCCCATTGGGAACATCCCTTACAGTCAGGAGAAGTATCACTCATGCTCAAAGCATCTATTTCCACAAAGTATTCAGCAGTATCCGCTACTTGGGTATGTGGAATGTCTATCCAATAAAACAAAACAATTTATTTTCAAGGGCCATAATAGGGCCAGAATCAGCTGAGGGACTGAAACACCTCATAGCCTGAAAAATACAGCCATGAGCACCACCATTACCCTGGGGGTGGAGGGTCAAAGATCTGATGCAGGAGCAGGTGGGGCCAGAGTCGTGTGTAATGTGGGCTTTTTAAACTGTAATACAAATGGGCCAACTTTTTGTGGGGGAAACAGGGTCTCGCTATGTTGCCCAGGCTGGTCTCAAACTCTAGGCTCAAATGATCCTCCCATCTCAGCCTCCCAAGTAGCTGGGATTACAGGCTCATGCCACTGCACCTGGCAATAAATGGCCTCCCTTTTGGCTGGAATTACAAGTTTGGCATGCAGCAGTAATTTTAGTACCGGGAACATAGAGTTCTTACTTTTGTAAAAGGCACCAATGTTTCTTTGACTGCTGGAGGGGTCGACTTAGTGAATCCACCCACATTGTTTCAAGAAATTTTAATTGGCAAGCGGGCCTCTGAGTTTTGTTGGGGTTTATTAGTCACTCCTGCTGACTGCTGATAATAGTGCCATTAAGATTGAAACTTTTGGTCTACTAACCAACAGAACATCATTTATATGGTGAAAACCTGAAAACGGACATCAAAGCAATTTTTTCTAACACTTTATGAACATTTACAGTTCAAAGATATAATACATTTTTAATATCAATTACACATTTTTACACACAGTGTATCCACCCAAGCCACATAGTTTCTTTGACCATTTTTCTCTGTACAGCAAGTTTCGCCCAAACTCTATCAGGTGCTTTTTTGCAAAAACACAGTTTTTATACCAGTTTTACACAGGCACGACAGCTGCCAGGAAATACCGTATCTCCCTGGGAGTTCAGGGAAGGCAGGCCAATGCCCAGAGGGCCAGCCTTCAGGGAGGCTTTATTCCTTAAAACAGCTGAGGTCTGGATCTCCTTGAAGACAAACAGATCAGTAAACACAGTTTTGCACTTGTTGGTTTTAAGCAGCTGTGATTGTTACGTGGTTTTACAGTAAGCAGCTGTACCCTAAAGGGGACCAGGCAGAAAGCCACATTCCTCACCGGAGCCCTCCCAAGAGAGACAGGAAGACAGTGGGAAATGGCTTCAGGGAGCAGCTCCTCACCAGCTTGCAGGCTCTCACGTTCCAGGAAGGACCACAGGGAGTTCTCAGATTAGCTGTGGTTTGGGCCTTGCCTGCGTGGCCTTTGTGGATGTGTGCAAGGTCACCAGGATGCCATGTTGAAGCTGCTCCCCAACAAGATCAGATACCAACTCTCCAAAACTCTAATTATGAGCTAATGAGAGACAGAGATAATGTCTTAGTATCATTGTAAGGATGGCCTTGCTGAAATAACAGAAAGAACAGAAAAAAACAATAAAGGTGGATAACCTGATATCTGGCAGCTACCTGCTAATTATTCCACAATAATTACTGTTTTTCTCTTTGTCCCCATAAAAGCAGCAAGCCACTTGGCCTGGATCACATCTCCCTTCTCTTTCTTTGGGATGTCATGCCGTCTTCCTGCTCTCTTCTCCCACCCCCACCCCCTTTCTCTAATTTTTTGTATATATATTTTTAGTTGGCCAATTAATTTCTTTCTATTTATAGTAGAGACGGGGTCTCGCTCTTGTTCAGGCTGGTTTCAAACTCCTGAGCTCAAACGATCCGCACGCTTTGGCCTCCCAGAGAGCTAGTGACTGAAGAAAAGTAGTATCAATTTATACCATTTTCACATGGTTATAGAACTTGTGAAAGTAAATATATGAGAACATTAGCAAAACTATATGAAAAACAAAGGATGGGAAAGAGAAATTGGAAGTATGTTTTGTAAGGTCCCTTGTCAATATATTGTTGGAAGGTCCTTAGATTACACATTGAAGTAGTATGATATTTGAATACAGATATAAGTAATTAAAGATATATATGGACAGTCCCTGACTTACAGTGGTTTGACTTAAACAATTTTTCGACTCTGTTGCAAAAGCAGCATGCATTCAGTAGAAAATGTACTTTGAGTACCCATACAACCATTCTGTTTTTCACTTTCAGTATAGTCTTCAATAAATTACATGAGATATTCAATACTTTATTATAAAAGAGGCCTTGTGTTAGATTATTCTATCTGTAGGCTAATGTAAGTGTTCTGAGCATGTATAAGGTAGTAAAGTAGGCTAGCCTAAACTATGATGTTCAGTAGGGTAGGAGTATTAAATGCATTTCGACTTAGGATTTTTTTTTTTTTTTTGAGACAGAGTCTTGCTTTGTTGCCCAGGCTAGAGTAAGTGCTGTGGTGTCAGCCTAGTTCACAGCAACCTCAAACTCCTGGGCTCAAGCAATCCTACTGCCTCAGCCTCCCGAGTAGCTGGGACTACAGGCATGCGCCACCATGCCCAGCTAATTTTCTCCCTATATATTAGTTCGCCAATTAATTTCTTTCTATTTTTTAAGTAGAGACAGGGTCTCTCTCTTGCTCAGGCTGGTTTCGAACTCCTGACCTTGAGCAATCTGCCCAGAGTGCTAGGATTACAGACGTGAGCCACAGCATCTGGCTTTTTTTTTTTTTTTTTGAGACAGTGTCTCACTTTGCTGCCTGGGCTAGAGTCCAGTGGCAACCTCAAACTCCTAGTTCAAGTGATCCTCCCACCTGAGCCTCCTGAGTAGCTGGACTACAGGTGCATCATGCCACCATATTCGGCTGATTTTTCTCATTTTATTTTTTGTAGAGACAGCGTCTCTACAAAAGACCCTGTTGCTCAAACTGCTCTCAACTCCTGGCCTCAAGCAATCCTCCCATCTTGGCCTCCCAAAGTGCTATGATTATAGGAGGGAGCCACTGCGTCCAGCTGAATAAACAGATTTATCCAGGTGTAGTCTCATCATAAATCAAGGAGCATCTGTAATCCCTAAGACAGTCACTTAAAAATATATTCTCTTTTTTAAAATTTCTTCTCTAGCCCAAAACCTCGGAAGAATTAAAACTATTTGAAACAGCGGGTATATACATACATAATAAGTGAGATGTGCACCATCTGGGGGATGGTCATCCTGGAGACTCAGACTTGTGGGGGGAGGGGGAGAAAGGGCATTTATTGAAACCTTAAAATTTGTACCCTCATAATATGCTGAAAAAAAATTTGAAACAGAAGTATAAATAGTAAGCCAAAATGGACATTAAAAAAAATCATAAAAACAATCCAAACGAAGGCAGAAAAGAGAGAAGGGAAAAATAAAGTACAAATTGAATGAATAGGAAATAACTACAAGATGTGAGGTAACAATCCAAATATGTGGATAGTCACATTAAATGTAAATGATCATGTATTAACCACATTTTATAGTTTCTGCATCTAGTTTGAGGTCTGGGGCCTTGCAGACTGGGGAGGGACTGCCTCTCTCAGGGCTAGCAGATTCCTGGAGATAGTGAGCATTCTCCCTCTAGCATACCTTTCATATGCAAAGTACCCACTAAGCCGGTGCCCCCTGACCCACGTGCTGCATTGGCTCTTACGCTTGTAAGACACTAACCCACTACCCTAATCAGCCGGGGCCAAGCATCAGACAACACTGCAGAGCCTGCTGAAGTTAATTCAAACTGGCCAACCCTAGAAGCTCTTTATATGTTAAAAAAAGGAAAAAACAAAGAGAAGAAGAAAACAAACTGGCCAACCCTAAACCTACCTAACCCTGCCTCCCCCATTCCTTTCCATGAAAACCATAATAAAGGCTTTCCTAAAGTTCCCCTCACTCTCTTCCTGTGGCTGACCTCTCTGTGGCCCTGTGTGGTGTGGTGTGACCCCCTCCTCCCGGACACTGTGAGTAATAAACAATCTTTTCAATGACAATCGTCTTCTAATCTGTTGACCTCCTATGCCTGAGTAAACCCCAAATCCCAAATACATTTCAAAGCAGAGAGTATAAAAGCAAGCCATGTAACCAAAACATTGGTACCCCCATAATATTCTGAAATAAAATTTAAAAATAACAATATAATTAATTAATTAAAATAAAACAGAGAGAGAGAGAAGAAAAAGCAAATGGGGCAAATGTTAACATAGATGATTCTGGGTAAAAAGAATAAGGGCAAACTTGAAAAAGAGAAAAAAAGAGAATATGGGCACTTTTTGTACTATTTTTGCTGCTTTTCTGGAACTTTAAAATTATGGCCAAATAAAATATTTTTAAAAATAAAAGGTACAACTTTCAGTAACTGGATAAACATTATATTCCTGTTATTTGTAAGTTCCCTCTAGTCTTTTGTTCAATCAAATTCCTGCCCCTTTCTCTTTGCAATTCTATCAGTTAAAAAAAAGAAATTCTAGGCCTGCGTGGTGGCAGACGCCTATAATCCTAGCACTCTGGGTGGGCTGATCTCTCAAGGTCAGGAATTTGAGACCAGCCTGAGCAAGAGCCAGACCCAGTCTCTACTAAAAATAGAAAGAAATTAATTGACTAACTAAAAATATATAGAAAAAATTAGCCTGGCATGGTGGCACATGCCTGTAGTCCCAGCTACTCGAGAGGCTAAAGCAGTAGGATTGCTTGAGCCCAGGAGTTTGAGGTTGCTGTGAGCTAGGCTGATGCCATGGCACTCACTCTAGCCCAGGCAACAGAGTGAGACTCTGTCTCAAAAAAAAAAAATTCTTTCCCCTAAGACCATGCTGCAGTTGCCCCTTCCCTTGGGAATAATGAGTCAGTAAAACACTATTTCTGTTTATGCTGGTTAAAATATATTTTAATGAGTATAAATATACTTCTTAGAGAATAAAAGGGAATGTCTAAAAAATGTTATTTATATAAATTACACACAAACACACTGCCATGAACACCCACACAACCACGATGACAACAAACTACTCACACGGACACACACACACCACACGGGACAGTCCATACTCACAACCTACCTACATGCTCACATGCCCCGCCACACACCCCACACGCACACCCTGGCCACACACACTCACTTATACACACTTACACATGCTGTACACACTTCCAACTCACTACACACACAGCCATACCCGACAAACACTCATGACTGCACTTTAGAAATACACCCCTCACACACACTTGCAAACACACATACCCGGACACACCCTGACACATGCCCATTATACCCACAAATCCACATCCACAGCCCACATACACACAGCCCATACTCACACAGGGTCACATACACCCCACACACAGCCACACAACCCACATGAACGGCACCGTTTCTTTAGGCAGCTGGCTGGGCACACCCATCCCATCTCAGCCACTGTCCGCAGGTTGCGGGCAGGGGGAGCATGGCCTCCCAGGTGCCTCCTGGGGAGACTGCGAAGGGGGCAGCTGGAGGAACGGCCGGGTGGGATGGGTGCAGCAGCCCAGAGGGGCCTGGGGTGGGACACTAGCAGCATCTACTACAGTGGCCTTTCTCCCCATGTCCTGCAGGGGACCTCATCCCACTGGCACTTCAGAGCTGATATGTTCAAACTGAACTTGTCATCTTCCCCCACCCGTATCTCTGACCCACACCAGCAAGCTGCCCAGCCTGTAACCATTCTCTCGGGAAGCGCCACCAACATCCAGCCCATCAGGAAATCAACCTGCCTCTTCCTCTCTACAAGGCCCGCGTCCCAGGTTCCCATCAGCCTCACACTGTCAGCCTCCCTCTGTTCTGTCTTCTCCCCTCTCCTTTTGTCCACTGCCCTAGGGAGACCTGTCCTTGCCGGTCTCCCCATTTTACACACACACACTATGAGGCCAGGTGATCTGGCTCAGATGGACACAGGATCCAAGCTGCCCCTGCTAAACCACTGCTCACTCCCTCATGCTCTTCAGCACCTGGGCCTGTCCTTCCCTCCACTCTCACCCCACCCTACCTTATCCCCTTCCACACCCCTTGCATGATGTTGACTAAACAGTGTCACTCCTCACCCCACCATGCCACACTTGTCACTATGCCTTTGCTCAGGCTGTTTTCTCTCCCTGGAGCGCCTTCCTCTCCCCATGCTGGGCTCAGGTTCCCCCTTTGCATTCCCATAACACTGTGGTCATCACTTGTCCCTGGAACTCTCCATGCAGAGCTTCACTCTGGGTGGCAAGAAGAATTGAGAAGCCAAGATTGTCGTACCTGATGCTCGAGTGCCATTCATGGAGGGGTCTAATGTTTGTTCTCTCCCCAGTCTAATAGTCAAACAGCAGGCACTCTTGCTAGTCAATCACTTTAAAGGGCGCTGACAAGGCCTACAGACCTCCCTGCCAGGGACCCAGCTTTGTGATCGGGGGTCGAGATGGAAAAGATGTAAGCAGCCATCCCTTTCTGGTATCAGTGGTCAGGTATGTGCGTTGGCGGCCTGGTGTATGGCAAGGGATATCTGGCCAATGCACATGTGACATATCAAAGTGCGAGGTTGGGCTGGGGGAATAGGAGCGTTGCCATGGTAGCAGGATGGGTAATCATGGAAGGAAACTGGAAACAGATGCAATCAGCACAGACTCATATTATCCTTGTAAGTGGTCCCTCTCGGTCTGGGCAGTGGTGTGTCAGCTTGGAGGGTGGGGGTGGGGGGGCTGCCTCGTAGCATTTGCAGATTTCCATGGTGTAAATAATCCCTCCCAGCATGGCCAATTTCAAACTACCAAGAGTTTAACATCCAGCTTAAAAAATTTCTGAAAATATAGCAATTGATACCACATCTCCCCCTTGGTTTCCTCAATAGAACTAATGTGATGATATAGAATGAGAAGCATCTTAGGCTCCTCTAACCTGCCTGAAATCAGCCACATCTGCTCACTGAGAAGAGGCGAGCATGACAGATAACAAAGGAAATGTTCTGTGAGATCCTGCCCCTGTTCCTCTCAGAGAGGGGTGTCTGTGTCTCCATGTAGCTTGGCCTGGAAGCAGACCTAAGTTAGGGATTCCAGCAGGAGTAGTTTATTTGGGAGGCAACTATGGAAAGTACCAGCAGGAGCCTAGAGAAGTGAGACAGGGCATGAACAAGTCCGAAGAGGGTGTGTTCACAAACAGATCCCCTGTGGGCAGCAGGGGCACAACCAGCCCAGCCGGGGACCTCTGGCAGATTTGAAATCACCTGGCAGAGGGCCTGCCCAAGGGGCAAGGAAAAGAAGATATTTTTCCACCAACTCCCACCCAAACTTGGTTGAGTCTGCTCGCTGGAGTGCAAACTCCCAGTACTTCCAGCTGGCTGCTGACCCCGTGGCAAAGAGCTGCAGATGTTACTAGTCACCTACAGAATATCGAGTGGGCAGGACATGGGCAGTGTCTGAAACACCAGTGCAACAGAGCTGTGACCTACACGTCCACTCTGCAACTCTCTCCTAGCCAGAGCTCCTCGCCCCACTGAGCAGGGTGCTTGTTTTTGTTTTAGAGACAGAGTCTGGCTCTGTTGCCTAGGCTGGAGTGCTGTGGCTATTCACAGGCACAATCATAGCTCACTGCAGCCTTGAGCTCCTGGGCTCAAGCCATCCTCACGCCTCAACCTCTTGAGAAGTAGCTGGGACTACAGGCACATGCCACCGTGTCCAGCAGATTCTCATTTTATTTATTTATTTTGTTTGTTTGTCAGCATCTTCAAGATTCTCATTTTTTTTTTTTTTTTTTTTTTGAGACAGAGTCTTGCTTGTTGCCCAGGCTAGAGTGAGTGCCGTGGCATCAGCCTAGCTCACAGCAACCTCAAACTCCTGGGCTCAAGCAATCCTCCTGCCTCAGCCTCCCGAGTAGCTGGGACTACAGGCATGTGCCACCATGCCCGGCTAATTTTATATATATATATTAGTTGGCCAATTAATTTCTTTCTATTTATAGTAGAGACGGGGTCTCGCTCTTGCTCAGGCTGGTTTCGAACTCCTGACCTTGAGCAATCCGCCCGCCTCAGCCTCCCAGAGTGCTAGGATTACAGGCGTGAGCCACCGCGCCCGGCTAGGATTCTCATTTTTAATGATCCCTAAACACAAGGCCACAGCTTAAACCTGCAACTCAACTGAAGAAGCAGTGGTGTGTGCCCAATGCCAGAGGAAAATCCAGGAGAGGTGGGATTTCCAGATTTAAGATTTTCAAGAGGAATTGGAACTTCATGGGAATTGTCCTGGCAGGCCAACAGTACCTAGTCAGCCAGCCACCTGTGAGACCAGACTGTGCCTCGGTGAACATGTCTGGCCCTTCCTTCAAATGTCACCTCTCCACAAGCAAAAACAGCTCCACAGTGTCCCCACCACCACTGAACACAAAGTAGAGCTCGAGGCCCTGCTGGGGGTTCAACTGAGGGAAGTGGTAGGTGTGCAAAGGGCCTGGGGAGGGACCCTGAGAATGAGACGCTGTCCTGGACCTCTTGGCCCTGCTGCCTCACTATATGTTCTCATGGATGGAGCAGCTGCCCCCACGCACCCCTCTGTCACACACGCACGCACAGATTCACACTCACACACTCACACTCACTCACACGGGGCCTCCCAGAGTTAAGGGTTTGGTCGCAGTAGAGAGAAGAGGCAAGACAAGTGAGATTGAAGGCAGAGGAAGTTGCTTTCACTTCCAGTGAGTTTATTTTTCAGAGTCCAGAAGCCTGAGTCAGGGTAGGGCAGATGACCCTGTCCTGGGTAAAAGATTGTTGAAAAAATCCCTGATTCTCTGGCCAAGTTTCTCGAGCTTTCCCCGGATGAATTCATGCAGCCCAGCAGCTCTCTTGGTCTCCTGCAGCTGTGTACCAGGAAGAAACGCATCCTTTGTGGGAGCTGTACCCAGAGTCAATCCAAGACCCCTTCCCACCTGGACCCCCCTTCCTGGCCCACCCCAGAAGATTTGAGGCCCCATTTCACCCTCTGGCTGTGACCATTGAAGCATGTAGTTGAATCCCTACACCCAATAAAAAGATGAGAAAACTGAGCCCCAAAGATGGCAAGGGCTCCAGGGTCACACAGCCGACCCCGGTAAAGCCGAGTTGGGAATACAGGGCTGAGAGCGCATTACTGTAAGTCAGTGACTCTCGAACTTTAGTAGGGGTCAGAATCTCCTGGAGAACTTGTCAAGATACAAATTGTTGGGCCCCACCCAGAGTCCGATTCAGTAGGTTTTAGGGAGGCCTGAGAACTTGCATTTCTTTTTTTTTTTTTTTTTTGAGACAGAGTCTCACTCTGTTGCCCAGGCTAGAGTGAGTGCCGTGGCGTCAGCCTAGCTCACAGCAACCTCAAACTCCTGGGCTCAAGCAATCCTACTGCCTCAGCCTCCCGAGTAGCTGGGACTACAGGCATGCGCCACTGTGCCCGGCTAATTTTTTCTATATATATTAGTTGGCCCATTAATTTATTTCTATTTATAGTAGAGACAGGGGTCTCTCCCTTGCTCAGGCTGTTTTCGAACTCCTGACCTGGAGCAATCTGCCCGCCTTGGCCTCCCAAAGTGCTAGGATTACAGGCGTGAGCCACAGCAACGGGCCAATAATTTGCATTTCAATGAGTTCCCAGGTAAGGACCACACTTGGAGAACCACTGCTCTAAGGGATTCCAGAGCCAGGCCTGGAGATGGGGTTCAGGTTGAAGGAAGAGCCCAAGGTAGGAGGGGCTTTCTCTGCCCTGGATGGGGTGGTAGTTGGTCCTTAGGATGGTCTACACTCCACGCTCCCGTCAGCCCTGAATCCCAGAACAGCCCACTCACCTTGTTACACCTGATATCAAAGGAGCCCCTGACTGCGTCCAGGGTGACTGTCCCCACACACTGCTTCAACAGCTGGGAAGGGGAAGCTTGAGGTCAAACTAGAACCCATTTGCCATAACCTCCCAGCCCCACCCCATTGGCTGGAAATGTTCCCTAGGGACCCCTTGTTCGGCTCCCCTGGGAGGCACCACTAGCATCTCCAGACCCCAGCCTCACCCCGTTCTCCTTGAAGTCACACTGCTCTGGTGGCCGCTGTGTTGTTCTGGGGCACACTGTCTCCTTCACCGTGAAGCTCACAGGCTTTGGGGTGTCTGGATCCCCATCCTAATCAGGGGAGAAAATGGGGAGACCAGGCTCAGGCCCATTCTTGCCTTCTCTGATTTGTCTCTCTGACCCTCCACCAAGAAAGCAGGCTTTCAACAGCGCCTACGGTGTGCTGGCACTGGGCTTGGTGCTGGGGTACAGAGGGGCGGAGGATGGAACTCATTCCTGCCCTCCCCAAACATGCAGTGAGTGGGAACGGACTTCAGACGAGCTCTGGTGAAGGGCACCTCCCATCCGGGTGGGAGTGAGGGAAATCAGGGGGCTTCTTGGAGGAGAAGACATGTCCACTGGAACCTCAGGTCTGCAGAGAGCCCTTCCCTGTTGGGGGGGTAGCAGGGTGCAGAAGAGACCTAAAGCAGGGGAAGTCAGTCCCCAGAGCCAGTGACTCCACCTTGGTCCTTAGAACCCCAGAAGTCCCTGCAGCCTGCCTGGGCTGGGGGTGGGGGCACCTCTGCCACAGCAGGGGATTCTAAGGCTGGAAGCTCTTATGGTGGGAGGGGACATAGCTCTGGGAAAGCTCTCTGGAAAGGTGGGACCACACTTAAAGGGGAAGGTGCCTTCCTTTGCAATAGGAGCAAAGGGAGTCACAATGTGGCCGAGCCTGGCCAGAGCAGCCCACCCCCAGCTCACCCCCCCGGACTGCGGGTCCAGGTCCAGGAGGCGGTAGAGGTTGGCATCTGAGGACCGCTGGTTGAGGCCATCCACTGCACGAAGCACGGCCTCCTGGTAGCTCAGGTACTGGGCGGTGGCCAGAGGCATCACCAGGCCCAGCAGCAGCAGCACCAGTGACCATCGCGCCAGGGAAGAGCCATCCTTGCGGGTCTCCATGGTCCCCAAGTCTATCTCCCCCCAGCCCTCAGGAGCCTCCTTTATGCCCAGCCTGAGCCTGATGCAAAGGCCCCGCCGGGGGCCTTCCTGACCCAGCCCATGGCTGGCTGCCTGCCAGGGTGTAAGCCGGGCTTGCCTCAGCCCTGCTGTTGCTTCACAGGACTTGCTGGGCTGCGAGTGAGCGAGGGCTGCCTGTGCGCACGGTGAGGAAATGGTTTCTCCATCTCCCTGACATCCTCCCAGGCCCCCAGGGGATTGTCATAACCAGCGTTGCTCAAGAGGGTCCAGTCCCCCAAGAGAGGAAGACAGCCGGGTGTCCACCTTACATCCTTCTGCTGCTCAAGAGTCAGGGTAGGCCGGGCGCGGTGGCTCACGCCTGTAATCCTAGCTCTCTGGGAGGCCGAGGCGGGCGGATTGCTCGAGGTCAGGAGTCAAAACCAGCCTGAGCAAGAGAGAAACCCCGTCTCTACTATAAATAGAAAGAAATTAATTGGCCAACTAATATATATAGAAAAAATTAGCCGGGCATGGTGGCACATGCCTGTAGTCCCAGCTACTCGGGAGGCTGAGGCAGAAGGATTGCTTGAGCCCAGGAGTTTGAGGTTGCTGTGAGCTAAGCTGACACCATGGCACTCACTCTAGCCTGGGCAACAAAGCGAGACTCTGTCTCAAAAAAAAAAAAAAAAAAAAAAAAAAAAAAATCAGGGTAATGGATGTAGCGTTCGCTGCTAAATCCACAGCTCCAGGCACTGCCTGTCACTCTGTCAGCACTCAGTTAACATCTGATGAAGGAATAACAGTAGCCACCTCCTACCTAGAGACTCACCCAGCCAAGGGAGATGTTGCCCCTTCATGCCACCCCATTCTTTGGACCCAGCCCTCAGCAAGTTCAGGGGCTGTACTCCATCTATCCTCCTCTTCTGGGTCCTTCTCCACTGTCTTTCTCCATTTAGACATGGCCCCATCCCCTCCAGATGTGGCCTTCGGCCCTGGCTTCTCCCCAGCCAAGTCCAAGGAAAGGCTGTCTATACTTTTTCACTGTCCTTCATGCTCAACGCCACTGCAGGCTGGCCAGCCCTCCCTGGGTCCAGTGGCCACCTCAGGCCTATCTTTATTGACACAGATACTGGTGACCCTTCCCTTCCTGCCCCAGTCTCCCCTGATGCCACTCTCCTGCATTCCCTTCTGCCTCCCTGGTGGCTCCTTCTTGGTCTCCCCCAAGGGCTGACCCCTTAATGTCGAGAGCTTGTGGGGTGCCTCCTGGGTTGCTTCTCTTCCTATAATCCTCAGATCTCCCTGGAGACATCCCCTCCCAGGACACCATTCATAATGGACAGGCACCACCTGGTCTGTATCTCTGAGTTCAAGACCCTCATGAGCACCCCTGGTTGTCTGTACCAGGCCCCTCACCTGCTCCTCTGCTGAGTGCCACTGCTAAGCCTGAGCTGAAAGCCTGGGGAGCACCCCACCTGCTCCTCCCTCCTCCTGGGGACTCTCCCCTTGACCTCCTCCTCCACCCTTTTTCTGGTTCTTGCCACCATCTTCTCTCCCATGGAGCGCTGCCCCAACCTCCAGACTCCACCTTCTCTAGGTTCCAGGCTCCCCCAGCCATGGTCCAACGTCCACACCATTGTCCGCCACTCCTTCAAACCACCGGTTTGGCCATTTCACCCCTCTGCCTTCAGGAGCCCACACACCCCCGGCCTGGCATCAGGGCCTGCAGCCTTGTTGCTCCCCGTTGCCCTCACACAGCCCTGCACACCCCAGGCACCAGGCCCCACCTGTGCCCCACTCACTTAGGCTCATCTGAGCCTCCTGCTCTTTCTCCCAGCTCTGCACTTGATCCCTGCGTTTGGCACACCCTTTCCCCTGTGAAGCTTTCCCCGACCTCCAACCAGACAGGCAACCTCCTTCTCTTTGCTCCCAGAGCCTCCAGGAAGTCTCCCCTGCTTTGACCTCAAGTGACTCCCTGTCCAGTGCTCCAGCTAAGACACCAAGCTGGGGTGGCTGATGTTGGGAGAGGGAGAGCACAGCTGGGAGAGACAATGGGCCAGCGGGACAGAGGGGTCCAGAGGCCATGCAAATTCTGGTCCCAGCTCCTCTGTGGACTGGCCATGTGGCCATGAGGCCTGGGGTACCTCTTGGCTTCACTGGCCTGTGGGTCACTTGGGGCTTGGACAGGGCTCCTTGGAAGGTGGCAGCCTGGATGAAGGCTGCACTTGGCCTTGGGAGAAGGAAGGAGAAGTGGGCTTCTGTGCAATCCAGTTTCACAGTCCAGGTGTTACTCCAGTGGCCTCTTGGTCAAGCAGGACTTGCACATACTAGCAATTGGGGAAAGGGCCACCCAGGGACATCAGGCCTCTCAGGGCTCTCCTGGCTCCTTCACCTTTCCTACTGGCTTCAGGATCTCCAAGAAGCCAAACTGGGAGAGAAGCAGATGTCAGTGTTAGTCCTTAGATTGGGGCATGAGACTAATGACAGTCTTACACAAGATGATCCGCACGGGCCCTTTGTTTGCATTTTTATACGACCAACCCAAAACAAATGAGGCTCTAATGGTGGGACTTTAAGTGAAATATTTTATTACAGAATCTCAAATCGTACTGCTAGTAAAGGATATAGGTAAAGGGTCCTAAGTCCAACCACTGCAAGAATCTCACTATGCCACCCCGGATAAGTGGACATGTAGGTCACATGCCCATGTGAATCCTCCACGAAGAGGGAATTAATCTGAGGTAAGACATTCCAACTTGCTCATTTGTTAGCTTTTGTTCTTGGGCATATTAACCGTCCTGTTCCTCACTATACCATAAAACAGGGCCACTGAGGTGTACCTGGAGAGCTATGAGGACTGCAGCAGCAGGAAGTGTGCGTGCAGTGCCTGACACATAGCACACGCACGCAAACTGACTGAGCAGACAGCCCACCCCTCCAGCGGACTCCAGTGGACTTCCAACTGCAAAGCAGCTAAGCAAGGGTGGTGCAGCGGCATGGCCATGGCAGCACGGAGGGCTCAACTTTTACTTCTGACAAGTTGTACCTGACCCTCAGTTTTCTTGTGCCAAAATTGGGAAACTAACCCCAACTGTGCTGGACAGCAATGCATTGGAGTCAGATGTATATTCGGAGACAGCACTCCTGCACTCCCAGGACATTTTAGCGAGCGATATCAGGGTCGGGTCTCCTTGCTCTGCGATGACCTTAGCCCAGCTGTCCCCCAACGGACACATACGCACACAGGAAAGCTGGGGAACTGTTGACCCCTCTCCTTCCCAATAAAATCTCCACTGCCCCAGGCCCCTGTCACATTTTTACTCTGAGTCAGCCTCTGTAGGAAGTTGGCCCAGTGGCACCCCCAGCTGGCATCCTCTGAGATGCACCCCCCACCAGCCCCAGGCTGGGAGACAGCTCGCCAACCCCACCTTCAGTCCCAGGCTGTGTTATCCTCAGGCTAGTTGGTCCTCAGGGCAGGACCACAGGTCTCCTCAGGCAAGAGTCATGGAGGCCTGGGTCCCTCTCAGGCTGGGACTTCCTGAGTTATCCTTTCTGTCCTGGCTCACAATAGTGGGGCTACACCTCCTCCCCAGGCCGAGGGCTTCCCAAGTGTGACAATCTTGTCTGTCCCTTAGACAGGGACTCCCAAGGGCAAGACTGTGCATTCCAGCCCACAGACTCCCTAGGGGACACGACCCCTTTCTTCTTTGGCCCCCTCTCAGGACCTGGCACTGGGCTCTGCCCTCAAAGGGTCCAGATGGGTGAGGGCAGCTGCCAGCAGGTCCAGAGCCAAGTTTAGGAATCATTTGTCAGAAGAAAAACTACCCAGCATGGGTGATGTGTACATTCTGGCAAATATGCCTTTGTTTCCTAGACTGATTCCTGAGGAAGTGGAAGCTCTGTCCGGCCTAAGGGAAAGATCTGGATATTGGCCAGAGGCTCTGACTCACAGGACCCCTCTGTCTTCTGCTGGGCAAGGGTGGAGGAATGTGAAACCACAGCTTATTTTCTTCTAGTAAAGGCCAAGGCAGCTATAGGTCATCACACCCTGATCTATCCAGGAATCCCCACCCAGGGCTGGGGGCCCATTGCATGATCCAGGTTTCCCAACTCTGCATTTGCCACCAGTGAGGAGGATAAGACCTCAAGCTTCTTGCTGGGTGGCCTTGCCCTGAGCCCTTCCCCTTCCCAGCTCTCCCCTTTCAGCGATCCATAAACCCAGCTCCAGCACTTCTGTGCCTCCAAGTGGCCAGAGACGGTGTGCCAGGCTGCCTGCTGCCCACCTTGTGCTAGTGACCCCAGACTCACTCCGCTGGACTCTGCCTCCTCCTTTGGCTTCCCTCTACCCCTAGCCCTTTCCCCTTGCTGTTCCCTGCTCATCAGACCTTGCTGATCTCTGCTGTAGTGCATCGGCCAATATTGTAGCTATAAGCACATGTGGCCATGTAAATTTTAATTCAAGTTAATTAAACTTAAATAAAATTAAAAATCAGTTCCTCTGTCACACTAGACCCATTTCAAGTGCTCAGTAGTCACATGTGGACACCTAAGATGTAGAACATCTCCATCAATCCAGAAAGTTCTACTGGACAGTGCTGAGTTAGATAAAAAAAAAGTGTGGCCAACGGTGGACAGGGAACGGGGAGGAGACAGGATCCTCATGACTCCCCTGGGTGGGAAGGGCCAGCTGTGTCCCATGGCATGCTGTCTTCTAACGAACGTTTCAGAAGCACCTGCTTGAAAACACCTCCAAAGAAAAAGGTTGCTGGGTGGGAAAGAGCAGTGATTGCCAACCCTCGGTAGGGAGCCAACCAGAGAAGGCCTCTGACATCACACCTATAGGGAAGCAGCTCTGTGGGGTGCACAGTAGGCCCTCTCCGTGGGGGTTTCATTATGGGAGTGTCACTCTGCCTGCCATGAGGAGGGGGTGCAGTTTCTGGGATCCCAAGAATCATGGCTTGTGGAAATCCACTCATGATGTCTTCTAACCCTCAGTACAGGATCTATGTTCCCCAAGATGAGCAGGGAACAGATATTCTGCTTGCCTTGTAGACGTGGTCAGGAGTCTACAGCCAGGCCTTGTGAGGTTCCAAGAGCCCTGGAGGCCAGGCGCCTCTGGGTGCCATTTTTGAGCTGGGGATGTGCAGCAGGGATTACCCCATGCCATTTTGAGGGCATAGAGGGCTGCAGGGGACCACCTGGATATTCCAGTCTTCTCTGTTTCTAGATGCAGATTCTGAGGCCCTGAATGGGAAGAGACCCAAGCCAATGTCTCCAAA